>NC_135444.1:2455308-2715308 GCF_051991255.1 Vanacampus margaritifer
TGTTGTTTATCTTTGTACACAACTTATCTGTCTATGTCTATCTCAAATGAATGATTTGTGTAACTTCTGTAGCCACCTAAGTTTAGCTAATTAGTAAGGTTAGCGGATTCAATAACTTTATGATCGCCGTATGGTTTGAAATGTGGTCAGAATGATATACGAAGCATCTGGCTTGTCAATTCTGATCAAAAAATTATCAAATACTATAACCAAAAGCTTGGTCTCAGTCGACCAAGTCTGCTTCATGCTCACGGAAGGGGCGGGACTACTGCCCGGCCCCCTGAGACACAGTTTAAAAGCCAGCGCTCGAAGAAACTTCTCTCTCTTCCTCTTCACCTCTCCTCTGGCCCATGGGCTTCCCCTGACCATCACTAGAAACGTGGTCGCCGAACACGCTGAGAGCGACCACGGCGCTTCTTTCTTTGAGTCCCGGACTTGATCCACAGCGCGCGCCCCAAAGCACGCGTCACGCAAGGACTCGCAACCTCACTGCGCATCCTCACTGCGCATCCCCAAAGCGCACGTGTCTGTTCCTGCCGAGAACAGACTTTCTTTCTTTTTGTATGTGAGGGATTATGTGTATGTGCGTGCGCGTGTGCGTGCGAGTGTGTGTGTATTCATTAGTTCACCTAAAACCTATTTAAAAAAATCCCATACCGTTTCCTTAAACCGAACACTTCCAGCCAGAGTCGTGAGGCCGTCAGGAAACCCGAGAAAGGACCAAAGAAAAGAAAGGAAAGTGAAATCCAGCACCGACCAGACACCACCGACCAGGCCACCAACCAGAGTCCTTCACCAACCCCAGAGACATCTAAATTTCAACAAATCATTGAGAAAAAATAGTTTATTTTGGGTAAAACTTTCATTTTAATGGTGGCTATTCGTCCTATTAGAGAAATACGAAGATTATTCCAGCGCTCCAAGTCACTATAAATGTTATCCAGAAGTGGAGAAAAGTTTAAATGAATTAAATCAGTTAATTTAGGTGAGATTTTTATGCCTAAGTATTTTAAATTACCTACAGGAAATGAGTAGTGTGGGTCCTGGCGTGCAGGGTTCCATGAATTTTCTGTAATAGGTAGAAGTGTTGATTTTGTCCAGTTAATAGAATAATGTGATAACTGTGAGAATTTAGTTATTAAGTTAAATACTTCCCCTAACCAAATAGCAGGCTTTTCTAAATAAAGTAAAATATCATTTGGCTGACACCAAATTCTGAAAAGATATTCAAAGTTAAATAATGTTCTCGCGTACGAGAAAAATCATAAGGGAAAAACAATCAACTTATAACAAAATATTCCACATTAGTTGCCATTCAAATTATTCGTTTTTTAATTATTATTATCATTATTATTAAAATGCGGAGAGTAGAGACTGAAATATTTCATGTAAAAAACAATCCAAAAAAAAATTAAATATATATTTTCTCATTAAACTTTAAAAGCAGATTTAATTAACGCACATACAAACGCAACAATGACACATTTAACACCTTCTCTTTTATAGAAAAAAATTGTATTCCCTATTTGTAAAGGTTTTAAGGCTGTTGCCAATTTTATTTTGGAAAAAGGGTGACATCTGGCGGTCAGCTAGAGTCATAACAACTTTAATCTTAAAATGATTCACCTAATTAATTTCTATTCCAATATCACAGCAATACATTCAGTTACAGTTATGTATGTTTAATAAACGTGAGATATGCATCGAAGTTTTGCAATATTTTAACACTGTACCTCCATGTTATGTTCGTGTTATGTATTAGTTTGTTTTGTATTAAACATAATTTTAAATATGACGTATTTGCGCTGTGAGGCCAGATTAAGTATTCAACATTAGTCGTTAGGAGATTTAAATGAGGGGCTTAAAAATCAGTTACGGCAACAATTTATGTAATGTCGTTTAATTATTTAACGTAGACATTTTATTAGTAATATTACCGTCCCAATCAATTTATCCCGTTCAGCGTTTACTAAACGGTTTCATTTATTTTATTACGTAATTCGTAAGATATTTACTTAGACACATCAAAACCATACGAGTTGTCCTTACGAAACCATCCAAAGTCAACACTTCAGCATTAATCGATACGATACAATATACTTTTATTTTCCCCGTGGGGAACTTTTTCCTTTTTCCTTAATCATTATTTAATACACTTTTCTTAAAGTTACGTCCGGGATTTTCCACTATATAAAAATACATATAGCTCTAATACTTTTTCTAATCAGCGGTCGGCGTTTACGGAAATACACAGTTAAACTGCCGCCTTTAAAACCATCAAACAAATTCCATATGTTAATGGAATAAACTAACCTTTTCCACAATAAATTCAAGTCCCATCGTTCAATATTAAATATATTTTACTCTATGTTTTGAACGCCGATTATTTAACCTGGAAGCTTTAGTTACGTCTAGCGGAAGTACTATCAGGTCAAGCCATTCAGTCCTTCAGAATAAAAGCGCACCCGTAATTTATATTAAACATTATTACTATATTAAAGTTATATAAATGGTTATAACTTCACAAAAATACCCAAAGCTAGCATTCTAGTATTATTCATCATTTCATCCACGAATCCACGATTATGTCTCGCTTTTGTTCCACTCGAAGAAATTACAGATATATCTTGTATTTTCCGTCGAACGCCTGGCGGTGCAAGTTCAACGTTTTTCATCAATAAAATTAAATTACCGTAGATTATAACGGCGCTAAAAGACTTTTTCCACAGCAATCGTGCACCCATTTTTTATTTAGTCCTTCAATTCACGGGTCTGTTTAGTAGGTAAAAATCCGATAGCAACTGCGCATGCGTTCGCAACTCCATGTCGCCTCATGACGTGGAGGTGCATTCCGCTCAAACCATTTTTTGTCGCGCTCGAATAGAGCATCCATAATTTTTATTAATTATTGACTCCCGTATTTTATAACTTATTATATTATATTATATTATATTATATTATATTGTAGTTAAGTCGTATTAATATTTATAAATGCAGTGACGTCTCACTTATAACAGAATTAGTTAACAAAATATCTCATCGCGGTCCCTTTAAAATAATAGTGACGTCCGATTTTTGTATCACAGACATACAGACATACATAACATGAAATGTCGCTTTTACGACATACAAAAACATATAAAAATCCGGATGCTTGTTTTTCTTTCAGCTGAACAATCTTGTCTAAGAATATTAATAACCAATTACTCAAAGACCTCCCGATTGATCTCAAAGCGGCGTATCAAATCCGCTCCTGTCAACCTGACTACCAACGCTGAATAAATGTACAAGGATCTTTACGATGTCTCAACAGGGCAGTACTATCCCTGTGTCAATCGTAGTATTTCCGAAATTTTATCCAAGAACCTCTCGTTTTTTTTTAAAAAAAAAACTGACTTTCTTGCAGCTGCGCACTTACATTGCCAGCTGCGTACAAGGATTTTTAAGAACAAATTATCCATGTACCCTCGTTCGCGTGAACAAAACGGTTTTACTATTCAGCTTCTATTTATACAAGGAATTTAAATCAATCCTCTAAGTATCTCTCGTCTTGTAAAAACACAGAAATGTTTCCCAAACTGACTTCCAAAGCAAAGCAATTGCGTACAATTCAACGTGACAGCATTTTCGTAAATATTGCTCCGTCACCACATATGTGTATACTTCAAATACCGTAGGAAAATCCAAAATCATGATATGTAACAGAGCCAGACTCCCTGGCACCAGCCCCCCCTTGCAGCTGGTGGATTAGTGAGATAAGAGGCAGAAAGAATGTTTGGTCACTCATCACACTCATCAATCTTTGCTGAGTCAATTATAACTAAAATCAAAACAGTTATAATTAAATTGAAACAGAAGATTCTCTTCACCTCCAACGGAGTTTTCTTCAACTGAGGATTGATACTCGTTGAGTCTCTCTCTTCCGTGCAACTGAATCAGTCCGTAAATTTCCGTAAGTAAGTTTCATTGCAATCTGACCATATACTATTGGTGCAACGCTTTTATTCAAACATAAAAGGATTGACAGGTCAAAACGCTTCCATCTTTAACCCCATCTACCTTTTTCATCTACTTTTTTTTTTTTTTAAATTTTAGTTAGTTAGGTTGCATGTTTTCTTTTGATCTTTGATTCACATTTGTATTCCGTTTCATAAATAGGTTAGGCTGTGACTGATATATGTGTGTGTTTACTAAATAAATTTGTTGTCTAGAAATTCCATTTCTGCCGAATCATTTGTGTTTTCTGAGTGGATTAGTAATTCTCTTAGTAAAGCAAAGAACTCCATAAGTAACTAAAGTAGCAACTTCAGATTATGAATACTTGATAATAGGATTTTTATAGTTTATTTTGCTCCTACAAACAAGCAAAGTCAACGTGGTGCCTCAGAGGTTGCTGAGGAAATTACAACTCCCCTCAGTACCGTCTAAATTTCTCATAAGCCATTATAAGCCAAATAATCGTTACACTAACTATCTGGCTCGTTAATGTGATTTGAAACACTCAATTCGACACCTTTTACAATCTTTGTTAGAGTGTACGTTTACTGGTAAAATGTATGAACATTTATCTACTAACCTCGCAAAAAATCACAAATCCGCGAATACTTTGTGGGCTGTGAAGGAATATTTTTGATTACTATATTAAGTGTAATCTTTGCGTGTCCAAAATAATTGTATTCAGGATCTGATGAAGAAGTTTTCTTGCAAGAATTTATTTAGAGGCCTCTAAAGACACAGTCAGGACATCACATCAGAATGCAACGTGATGACCCCAAGTGTGTGACAATTTACAGAACATCGACTCATTTATACTCAAAAGATAAAAGGTTCCTCCTCCCGGCTCTTGATTGAACAAAGGGCAGACATGTCATCTCCTAGATTGAACAAATGTGTGATGTTATTAGCAAGCAGACGTTTACATACAGACATGTTGATTCCAGGTTGGACAAAGGTGTAATCTTATTAGTAAACAGGCATTTACATACAGTTCCCCTTCTTGACTGGGGGAACAAATGCAATTAGGATCTAACCCCAGACTTTTAGACTCCAATGACAAAAGTCTCTGATAACATCATGCACATTCCTATCTTCAATAGCTTTGAGGGTGAGAGGATAAAATAAAGTTCACAAAATCATTATTCCACTGTATTCTATTAAACACTCATGATTATATCACATCTATATGTCTATAAGTAAATTCAAAAACAGTAAAACCACAAATTGAAAATATTAAATGTCTTCAGTCCTACCATTGAACTTCTATAAGTTCAAAAACTGGACATTTAATCCCACAATAGTCTAGAGAGAAAGTCCAGCGCGGATCTTGATCGTCGCAAAATGAAGCAATGTTTGTGTGTGGAGTTTAGAAATAAGAATAGCAGGTGAGAGAGAGAGAGAGATAGATAGAGGGGCTTAGCAGTCAGAATTCAGTTTGATTCATTAAAAAATTCGGTGGAAGGGGCATAATAAATGTGAGGCATAACCCTATGTGATGTGGTTAAGTGTCACGACGCAATAGCAGATGTGTCCGTCCCTCGAAGCCATCTCGTGATGAAGGTCTTTGTTGAATGAAAAGTGTGTTCGACAGTTGGTCAATTTTTTAAAAAGAGGCGTTTGTCAGCCTCTTTCCGAACCCTGGCTCACTGCCAGAGATCACAGGAAAGGTCATGGCACTTCATTCCCAGTGTGACTCAATCCGTGCCCAGGGAAAAGGCACTCCAATGAATCTTCTTTCCTCCGCGTCCTTGGGCAGCTTGTCAGGTAGACACTGGAACCGGGTGTGGTGGGATCCGTTAGATGGCTCCAATTGGTGTGGGCGCAGATCAGCAGCTTAGTCAACCCCCTCGGTCGGTTTCAATTGATGTGATTTGATGAGCCTGGGACCTCGTGGCTCACATGTGGTGGATGTGGCCCCCACCATTATGATCAGCAAACCAATCTGTGTGCAAAATCATTTTCATTTAGTCACTCATAACATACATAGTCTTCATTCTTTACTTTGAAAAGAGCACCTGGTAATTTTTAGCAAATGTTAATTGTTTCTATATCTTATGAAGTATTCCTAGGAAACCCTTATGATGGTAGATAATGATTAATCAAATATTTTACCATGATATTTACTGTTGTAGATTTTAGCATAAATGTGCTCTTTGTCGTACATCAAATTTCTGTATTTTTAACGCTGGTTTCTTATTATAGCAGTGTAAATCATTTAAAAACAACATCATCTTAACTCAGAACTATTCATGTCCGGCCGGGCCATGAACAGTCTGAGAAGAGATTTATATATATACTTATACTTTTAATAAACACTGCAGTCCTGCAGTTCATTTTTACAACTTGTCTCATGAAAAAATGTCACCCATGTGTGTCAATGTTCCTTCCACACCTAAATGGCAAATTCTTTGGGCTCTAGAAATTATACTTTTCAATTGTTTCTGAAATTGAATATACTTACCGTATTTCTGCTATAAGGGTCGTCTTTTGTCATCTTTGTAGAACTTACTTTTCCTTCCATGGTCAAAATCCTCTCCATTCTCTGCCTGTAAATTCCTCACACCAAACTTCATTCTCACATCAGACTTCCTTTTGATACACAGACAGACCAGTCATTCTCACATCAGACTTCCTTTTCAACCATACACAGACAGACCAGTCATTCCCCCATCTGATAAAGATCAATTTTGATCATTTCAGACCTGAATGTGAAAACTGCAGCCGCTTCCAAATTGCTGCTTCAAAGAGGAAAAAACAGACACCTTGTGTCCTGTAGATTAGAAAAACAACCAAGTTGTGACAATTTGGCCAACACCAGAACTATAAAAAGATCTCCAGCTGAGCTAGCCATGAGCCATCAAAACGAAAGCCTTTGAGGCAATAGTTTGTAATGTAAATTTGAATCCTGTTCAGGCAAGTTAAAGTGAGAAAAACAAACAACTTAAGCAGATGTAAATTAAGATACTGCAGCGGAGGACTTTTAGGGTCAGGAGGAGAAGAAAATCCTTTTTTTTTTTTTAAACAACCCCATTAATCTATTGCAGGTCACAAATCTTCCAAATATCTGCCATCTCAACTAGTAAAAGGAACGAGTTATAATCAGAAAAACAAAACAAAATCCCTACTTTAAACCAACCAAAAAGTATTCTTAAAATGCTAACTAACCTCACCTCTTCTACAGAGTAGTGGGGGCTTGTAAAAACACAGCAGGCAACTTTGCAGATCATGACCCAATTAAAAATCAGTGCTGCGACCTAAATCAAAAATTAAAAATTTAACCAGCAAATTCGCCGTAAGTGTTCCACATCTGAGTCCAATCCAGAAGCTAAAGTTATAAAAGAGAAATGGGAAAAAAAATTAGAAGGCCAAATTCAACAAGCATCAAACAACGGAAAACATAGTATTAAAGATTAAAATAAATTTTGTACTACCCTAATTCACATAAGCTGTTCTCAATTTCCGAAACTGCGTTGCTATAGATCACATCTCCTTTCTGACATAGTACAGAGTGCAAATGTCTACAAACAGAATACAACATACGACCTCAGGCACCAAACTCAGATGATTCCAGAACTTTGAGTCCACAACTAGAGTTCATATTCCTTCCTGTCCTTGTCGATAGCAGTTTATGCAGGGCAAAGTTCAAAGCGGGCACTGGGCCTTGTGCACTGGAGTTCTTGGAGGAAAAGTTCATCATGGCAGAATCGATGATAATCCTGTCTGCTCAAAAAGTTGCTGGACATTATGCTCAAACAATGCATAAGAGTCATTGAACAGTCACAGGACGAGCGGATTTACAGTGTACCATCCTTTTCGCAGTCCGTGTGGTCACTTCCCCCCCGAAAGTGACCATTGTTCAGTTCGCCGACCACTCTGAACATCAAGCAGAGTGCTGTCCATTCCATTTCCAGCACTTTTTGGTTGAGTCACCCAAGTGAAACACCTTTCAGTTAAAGATTGAACCTGCCTGAAACATTTATACACTCGGAACAGACAGAGGGAGATGAGATCATAGCAAGAGAACACTGCTTGTTGTCATAGCAAGAGAACACTGCTTGTTGTCATTCAATTTCCAAGAAAAAATAAAATAAAAAATTCCCCCAAAATATTTTGTTTTTCAAACCCCTAATTTATTCATTTATTTATTTTGTGGTTTTATTTGAATTTGATCACTACACTATAGCAAGTAGTAGTACTATATTTATGCATATGTCTACCATAGACATCTTCATTACGTGTTACCTCAAATTTAAGAAAATGTGACAGCTGTCAGTCACCCTGGCCACTTGGAGGAAAGTCCTTTCGAATTTCAGGGCTCCTCAGACTTCTAGAATGGGACTCAGATAAGGACAAAGGTTAAATAATTTTCACACCTACGAATAAGTTATCAGAGATGCAGGGGAAATATAAAAATCCAAAATGAAAAGTCTATTTCAATTAAAATTTGGTTTTATTACTTATTCAACTATATTAAAATTTGGTTTTATTACTCATTCAACTATAAAAAAACACAGATCTGATTTTAAAAATAATATGATAGTGGCCTGTAGTTAACACCTAGACCTCTATATCCTTCCGCATAACAGGAACAATTTGATTTTAACAGATTAGCATTAGAAGACCCCTGCTATTCACACACAACAGACTACAAGTCTCCCAAATGGAGACAATGGGAGAGAGGACTAAACTTATCACACCCCCTGTCCTTTTTATTTAGTTTAATTAAATTTTAACAGACAACAGTACAAATCACCACCTTCTTAAAACAGCAGCTCACGGCCCCCATCCTTTCAAACCTTTAGTCCCTAATCAAGCGTGGGGGAAGAGCTTTAAAAATTGTCACAGACAAAGGCAGAATTCTCCCCTACTTTCAAAATATGCAGATTTCCTGCTTACCATTCTTTTTCACCCTTTTTTGAGGACAAAGAAACTGGAGAGAGAGGAAATTTTTTCCACCTCTTTTCCATTGAAACCTACTATTTTCCTCTTCCTACGAAACGCCATTCATATACATCCTATCTTATCTCGCTCATTTTTGGAGACACAAAATACCTGCCTTCCAACAAACTCAGTCCTTCTTTCACTTAACTTCAGTTCCTCTCCATTGTCATAAAGGCATTGAGGAGGAAAAAACACAAAACCAAGAAGAAATCAAATCCCCCCTTTAAACTCACAATTCACACATGCTTCACATATTCACAGTTTCAACTCACCAAACTAGACCCAGAACACACTCACACACAACACAAACTCCTCAACTTAATTCAGTGGCGTCTCAGTTGTTGAACCACAGACGAACACAAACCTCTCCGAAGTGCGCACTCATTTGTAAAATACACCGTTTATTCGTCTAATAATAACTTCACCACGTACTTATAGCTCAAATGTCGACTTATTCGCGCACAATCCATCGCAACGTTACGGCTGCGACACAGACACGTCGCGCACATTCTAAGACAACCAACGAAAAACCGCGTGGCCACAACACACCATGGAGCTTAACAAACAAACAAACGCGTACACTCAACAATTCATTTCTAAGCCAAGAGCTCTCGCTTGGTTCAAATTTCCCCCGCGGGTCATCTTTCACAGTCAACACTTCATCCAATTTATGTTCCAATTTCTTAACAGATGCGGCTGCCCGCAGCTAACTCATCCTTAGCCTTAAAAACAGATTCGCACGGTAGCATCTTACCAAAAACTCATCTCCTGCGCAAAACTCGTACGCTGGCAGAGCCGCTAGCTGAGCATCAGTCTCCTCATTCTCAAAATCACTTAACACCGTCATCCGCGCAACTTTCACAGAGCTATCCAACGCTAACATTCTAGCACAAACCAACATTTGGTCCACGACCCCACACCGTCTAACTTTTCTTCCATTCGAAGAAACTATAGATGTGTTTTTCACGGAGGTAATCAGCGTCTGGCGCTGTTTACACAATCAAATTACACGAACACACCACATTTTACAACGGTGAGAACCAACCACTATCACAATTAGTGCGCATTCATTCATATAAAAGAGTTTCATACTTACGTTGACGCCGTGGTGGAAATGCGTCCAGCATCATGAACTCACTGTTCGCTTAGCGACCAATTCTGACTCTCGACCGGAAGTATATGCAAATCGAACCTCCTTAGTTACGGTTGAATTTTTTCGTCCATAATATGTAGTAATTAGTCGTTTTTAATATTTATAAAGTCAGTGACGTCTCACTTATGATACTACGATATAACAGATCAAAACTATTCACATTAATCCCCCCCAAAAAATTATTAATATTATATATATTTTTTCAGACAAATACAAACAAGACGAAAATAAAACAGATATTAAATACCTTTTGCGCGACTTAAATAAATATATCCAGGATCTTCACGCACACACAGCTCTCGAACGTAAAAAAAATTCATGGACGGCTAATATCACACCACACACCGTCAATATACGGGCGTTTAACACAGCAGTCGCCTCGTGTGATCAACACAGGCCGCTTATAGCACAACACACAACAGCACTCACTTAAGTGTGATCAACACTTAGCGGCTAATAACACACCTACAATCAACACAACAGCCAATCCCCCGTGGTACTCAATCTCTTATGCCGTTTCAAACGGCGGAGCGCTCCTACTTGACGTCACTTCCGTAAACACGGGGCATTTTTATGCGCGACTTAAACACAACACACACACACCGAGGAATTATGTCCCTCGGTTTTTAGTAATCCCACACAGCACACACCTTGTGTGAATGATACCACACACAGGCGGCTAATCCACTCCGCACGCCCAGTAGAAATATACTGACGGCTTATTCATACGAAAAAATAAAAAACACAGCCTATTCCACCGCGGAAAAAAACTCCCATGCATGGTTCAATGTCGTAGTAATTTTCAAAATCGAGGACTTTCCGTCCCACCGTAAGAAATACTACTACAACCCCCCTAACTTGTTCACAGATCCCAAATACAACTTAGCACAGACGAAATGCAACTGTATTGATCCTAAACAACCAGAATTTCTCTACGTGGATAAAATGTCCACTCAGCTTGTTAATATTTTTGCGCTTTAGAAATCCGGTGTTCAGGATCAATCACAGCTGTTGAAAAAACGTCTCAATAAGTCCACGTCGGCGTCACCATTTTGAAGGAATATTTTTGATTACTATATTAAGTGTAATCTTTGCGTGTCCAAAATAATTGTATTCAGGATCTGATGAAGTTTTCTTGCAAGAATTTATTTAGAGGCCTCTAAAGACACAGTCAGGACACCACATCAGAATGCAATGTGATGACCCCAAGTGTGTGACAATTTACAGAATATCGACTCATTTATACTCAAAAGATAAAAGGTTCCTCCTCCCGGCTCTTGATTGAACAAAGGGCAGACATGTCATCTCCGAGATTGAACAAATGTGTGATGTTATTAGCAAGCAGACGTTTACATACAGACATGTTGATTCCAGGTTGGACAAAGGTGTAATCTTATTAGTAAACAGGCATTTACATACAGTTCCCCTTCTTGACTGGGGGAACAAATGCAATTAGGATCTAACCCCAGACTTTTAGACTCCAATGACAAAAGTCTCTGATAACATCATGCACATTCCTATCTTCAATAGCTTTGAGGGTGAGAGGATAAAATAAAGTTCACAAAATCATTATTCCACTGTATTCTATTAAACACTCATGATTATATCACATCTATATGTCTATAAGTAAATTCAAAAACAGTAAAACCACAAATTGCAAATATTAAATGTCTTCAGCTGCCAGTCCTTTCTGTTGATTGCTGCTATCAATCGACGTTGTTCGTCTTCATTAGTAGGTATGTGATAAAAAGCTAAATTTGGTTTACTCCTTTGTCTGTCTGTACAACCGACCGCATAGCAAGATATGACCATTTTATAAGATAATCGATTAGATAAAGGACTTTACGCTGTACGAGATTCAATGGTTACAATACAGGCAAGTGACTCTTTTGCCGTCCAGCGTCCCGTAGGAGGCGTTCCCATGAGGGCTGTGACATTACGTGCAAAAGGTCAATATGAAACTGTTAAGACCTCTGATAGGCCGTCTCTAGGGACACACCCTATTACGACCACAGCGATGCACAGAATCATCTGCAGCTGCAGGTTGGTCATCTCATGCATGATTGACAGAAAAATCAACAAATTGTCTTTTTTTTTTCTTAAAAAAAAAGAAGTAGTTATTCTGATAGGCCCCTGACGACTATAGGCCCCTGGGCTGCAGCCCAGGTAAGCCCGTGCATTAAAGCGGCCTTGATCATGGTGTAAATGCACCAAAAATACCGATCGAGTTTACCAACGGAAGCCACTGCTGCTTAGATGCGAAAATTAATATAAAATATCAGCTCTATAGAAAAACCATATGCCTACAACAAAATGCTAGATGTGTCACTACGCCACTTTAACAAAAGCAACTAGACAGAAGTAACAGCACAAACATAGGCTTAAAATATTCAAATGAAAATTGTGACTTGAATGTGTTCCGTTTTCGTGAAAATTAGCGACCAACACGATATTAGCAGTCATCTAGATCGCACCGGAGTGACTTTGAGGTCTCCACATGTCAACCGCCGTTTAAACTGTTCCAAAGTGTTTGTCGATTGAACCATGTTGAAAATTGATGCCTGGGACGTCGTTCTCTTCCAAAATGATGTGTACGCTGAAGAGGAATAAATTATTTTGTCCTCTTTGCGTGTTCCAAAAATTTGAAGACAGATTTAATGTAAGAAAAAACACCTTTGCAAGATGATTGGTTAAAAAAACAGAGATCTCTGGACATCGTGACAGGCTCCAAACATCACATAACAGGTGGAATTTCAGAGTGCCGAATGTGTCTCTTCCGCGTGTAAAATGGCTTCTTATAGTTAAACAGACTGCCTCTCTTTCATTTGTAGACAAAACATACTCTCTGGGTACTTTTCCGTGAGCGATGGCGAAAACAGAGTGAGGTTCAACACTACTTGCTTTACACATCTATAAAACATTTCGACATGGTTAATATAAAGATGTTAATAATGTATAACAATGGTTAATATATGGAAATAAAGAATTTAAATGTTAATAATATCTAACAGTCCGCCCTTTGGGCTTATTTAAAATAAAGCCCAATAACTAAACATTTAAACATCTTTACACAAAGATTCCAGCGGGATCTTCATCATCGTAATGGCAGGTGCAACATAAGAAAGGAAAAAAATTAAAACATTCTTTTTAGCAGGAGAGGAGGTCAGTCATATGTCAAAAACAATGTGATTCATTAAAAGATTTTTTTCAGTAAAATAAGCATATCATATATGAAGACAATGTGTTGTGATTATGTTCAAAATTGTGGTGGGGATCTCAGAAATAGCAAATTGGCATGACAGTCAGTATGAGAAAGAGTGTCATTATGTACGCAATTGGAGACGCGATTGAAGACTTGTTGTTGTTTGGGCTAGGGAAGTTTTTGTTGACGTTTGTCAGTTCCGTTTTCGTTCTTGCGTTTGTTTTTTTGTTTTTTTCAAACAGAGTCCTTCAGCTCTGCGATTGGCTGGCAACCTGTTCAGGTTGCACCCCGCCTACTGCCCGAAGCCAGTTGGGATAGGCTCCAGTACCCTCACAATCCTTGTGAGGACAAGCGGTCAAGGGAATGGATGGATGGATGGATCTTTCAGCTCTTTTAGAACCCACATCAACTGCCAGAGATGCAGGGATTGATCACCGGGGTTTGTTTTCCCAAGGTGTGACTCATTCTTTGTGGAACGCCCCGGAAAATGGATACGTTCCTCCTATCTCCAGTGAGGGATGTCCTCAGCGAAACTCAATCTCCATTGAGTGATGTCTTCAGCTCGTCAGGTGGCTCCTAGAAACAGTTGAATGGTTTCTCGGTTGGTTCGTCTGGTGGCTCGCTCCTGAAGGTGGGGGTTGAGTAGAAGGCGGACCCCCGGCAGGTCTGATAGGCAAGATGTGGAACCAGGTGCCCCCCGTGGACTGGACCATATTGACCTTTTCATCACCTCATCTGGGTGCAGAATATTTTCATTTAGTCACTAATAATATACATATTCACATCCCTTCTTTTTGAAAGAGCATCTGGTAGTTTTATTAGTTTGGAGTTAGTAAATGTTAGTAAAGTTCTGTAGGCCTGTCTTGTGGGAAAAAATTCTGTTTGTTGTGACATTCAATTAGAATCCAGCCTTTGGCTGACTTTAATGACCTAAGCACATTCATTAATGTAAAAATGAAAATCTTAGCCAATTCAAATCTGACGAGGCCAATTTTGTTTACAGAGTGTAATGATTATTTGAATGTTTTATTATAATATTTACTGTTATAGATATGGCATGAATGTGCTTCCAGCCATTAAATAAATGCAACTTTCGCCAACAAATAAAATCAAAAAATAACATCTAAACCCAGGGCCCCAGGGAAAAATAGAAATGGAACATATTCACCTTATTTTCGCCGTCTCTGCCAAAACTTACTCCTTCTCCATGGTCAAGGAAATCCCCAATTGTCGTCCTGTAAATTTCATTCATTCTCACGGACTATCTATAATTATCACATTACGACTAACTTTTAATTTTATATTTATTTAATTCAACATGGACTGTTTGTGTCCTTCGCGACGACATACCCAGACCGACCAATAATTCCCCCATCTGAAAAAAGATCACTTTAGAGAATTTTTCAGACTCTAATAATATACAAGTTCTGCAGTAAATAAATTTTGCTTGCTTTTTGTTTAAAAAGAGGGGAAAATTTTACATTTAACCAGTAAATTCGACAATGCGCCCCAAGCAACTATTCAAATTTCAAAAGAAAATTTGGAAAATATTAAAAGACTAAATTCAATAAGCGTAAAATATAATAATTAAGATTGAAATAAATTTTATCTTATCTTTATTCACATTAGCTGTTTTCAATTTCTGAAACAACACGAAATTTACCTGTATTATCTTTTGTACTATAAAAATATTGTAGCTTAAGCCAATGAATTTTACATAGAATCTCAGTTTTCAGCCAATCCATCAATTATTATTAATACATAAAGTTGCCCTTAATTTTAATATTTTACCATTAAGCTTGCTAATTTATTAATTAACAATAAAAATAAAAATAACTAAAACAATGAAAGTTTACAATTTTAAATAATTGCTAATTATATTTCAATATTTGTTATGGTTTACAATATTTAATTTAATATGTTTTGCATACCTTCATAAATATTTAAGATGAAAAAGGGTAGCTTTGCTCTAAAATTTACGAATATAATACAGAGTCAATTAACCAGTGTGTAGTTTTCAATTAATATTTCTCAATGGAGGCCGCAGTCCGCCTAGTCAGCCTTTGGTCAAACATCAAAGCAGAAATGATTTTTTAATTACATAGCACCTCAAATTATGCCAAAAATGTGATTCTCCCAGATGGCTTCCCCCATGGAATCCAGTCTTCCAGGACTCGCAAGGCCTGCTACAAACTCTGAAATGGGACTTCAAATGTCGAATTTAAAGGTTAAATATATTCAGGAGAGATTAAAAATTATTTTTCTATTTATAAACATGGGAATAGCCCCTTTTTAAATTATAATTAACACATTACTTCATCCCCAGGACGGGAGATAAGGAACTTGTCGTCTCCTCCTCATAATGGCTGACAGCCGCTTCTGAAAAGATATTTCAAGGTTAAATAATGTTCTCGCGCACAAGAATAATTATAAAGGAAAAACAATCATCTTATAACAAAATATTCCACATTAGTTGCTATCCAAATTATTTGTTTTTTAATTATTAATATTATTATTATTAAAATACAGAGAGTAGAGACTAAACTATTTCATCTAAAAACAATCCAAAAAAGTTAAATATATATTTACTCATTAAACTTCAAAAGCAAATTTAATTAACGCACATACAAAAGCAACAATGACACATTTAATAACTTGTCTTTTATAGAAAAAATTGTATTCTCTATTTGTAAAGGTTTTAAGGCTGTTATCAATTTTAATTTGGAAAAAGGGTGACATCTGGCGGTCAGCTAGAGTCATAGCAACTACAATTTTCAAATTGACCTGCGTCATTAATTTATAAAAGGGTGACACCTGGCGGTCAGCTAGGAGATTTAAATGAGGCCTTAAAAAAGTAGTTACGTTAACAATTCATGTAATGTCGTTCAATTATTTAACGCAGACCCTGACGTTCGCGGTTTTAGCGTTAAAATTTTTATTAGTAATATATCGTCCAAATCAATTTATCCCGTTCAGCGTTTATTAAACGGTTTCATTTGTTTTATTACGTAAATTTGTATTATACAGCTGTTTTATTTGCAAAGCAACATTTCAGCATTAATCATTATTCAATACACTTTTCTTAAAGCTACGTCCGGGACTTTCCTCTATATAAAATACATATAGCTCCAATACTCTTCCAATCAGCGGTCGGCGTTCACGCACATCCACAGCCAAACTGCCGCCCCCAAAACCACCGAACAAATGACACATCTCATTAGAATAAACTAACCTTTTCTCCCTCCCGATTGATCTTAAAGCGGCGTATTAAATCCATTTTATGTCAACCTGACTACCAAAGCTGAATAAATGTTCAAGGATCTTAACAATGTCAATCAGGGCAGTACTATTCCGCTGTCTCAATCGTAGTATCTCCGAAATCTTATCCAAGAACCTCTCGTTTTTTTAATAATAAAAAACTGTTTTCCTTGCACAAGGACCTTTAAGAACAAATTATCTAAGTGCCTCTCGTCTGTGTGAACAAGACTGTTTTCCTCTTCAGCTTCTATTTTATACAAGGAATTTATGTCAATCCTCCAAGTATCTCTCGTCTTGTAAAAACATAGAAATGTTTCTCAAAACTGACTACAAAACGATCGCGTACAATTCAACGTCTTTTATTATACAAGGAATTTATGTCAATCCTCCAAGTATCTCTCGTCTTGTAAAAACACAAAAATATTCCCCAAAACTGACTACCAAAACAAAGCAATTGCGTACAATTCAACGTGACAGCATTTTCATAAATATTGCTCGTCACCACATGTGTATACTTCAAATACCGTGGTAAAATCCGAAATCTGGGACTTCGCGTCCAACCAAACGACTTCAAAATTGATCACTATTTTTCTTACATAAATTCCATCTTCAATATAATTTTGCAAGACGAATATACCAGCTGAAGCGCTCCCAGACAGACAGAATTCCTAAAACGTGGATAAAGTGTCCACTTACCGTGATTAATATGGCCGGGAAATTCTATTCGTCTGTGAACGCCCCGCTGCAAATCGTCGTTCTACGTCGGGTCACCATTTGAAGAGGAATAAAATTATTTTGTCCTCTTTGCGTGTTCCAAAAATTTGAAGACAGATTTAATGTAAGAAAAAACACCTTTGCAAGATGATTTATTAAAAAAAACAGAGATCTCTGGACATCGTGACAGGCTCCAAACATCACATAACAGGTGGAATTTCAGAGTGCCGAATGTGTCTCTTCCGCATGTAAAATGGCTTCTTATAGTTAAACAGACCGCCTCTCTTTCATTTGTAGACAAAACATACTCTCTGGGTACTTTTCCGTGAGCGATGGCGAAAACAGAGTCAGGGGTGTGTGTTCGAAGCAGATTCTGTTCTCAAGGACCAAATGTGTTTTCCCACAGAGAAGGAACTTCTAGACCAAATAATATGTCCCATCTTAAGGTCAAATTATACTGAGTTCAACACTACTTGCTTTACACATCTATAAAACATTTCGACATGGTTAATATAAAGAATTAAGATGTTAATAATGTATAACAATGGTTAATATATGGAAATAAAGAATTTAAATGTTAATAATATCTAACAACGCGTGTGTCCCGCTGTTATTTTGTCCGACTCATGCATATTAATTAGGAAAATGTGACGTAATTTGAGATTGTTGGATTAAGGATTCTAACTATTTGCGTGTTCATGTCGTTGATTAACAAAACATACAATGAGATCTGTGAAAATAGATATTTCCTTAAGGATTTATTACACAAATTTGTGGACAGACGAGATTGGAGTTTTCCTGCTCCATCTCCTTTCTCATCTGTGTCGTTTCTCCCTCCGCTCGTCAGTAATATCCTTTGTCCTAGCAAAGTCCCTCCCATAGTCACATGATATCTCAATACAGTTGACCAACTGCCCCCCTCTTTGTCCCAAGATGGAAACAGGTAATCAGATAAGAGTAGCCTTTCAGAGATACAGGCAGACTGAGTGGAGCCGTAGTATAAACAAAGGGTCTAATTAACACATTCGCTTCCCCCCACCATATACTCTGTAGGAGAGAACAAAAAGAACCAACCCCCTCACATCATTTGAATTCTCACACAAAACTATAAATCAGTAAATCAAAGCAATTTTGTCAAATTCTAAATAGTTATAACTAAATCAAAACAGTTATAATTAAATTGAAACAGAATGTTTACTTCAAGATCAACCCTGTTAAAGAGATCACAGTAGATATAACTTTAATGACTGCTGTACCTATGAATGAAACATTCAACTCATCTTCCAGTGGAAGTAATGTACAGATTTAGGCTCACGGTAACAACTTCATCCTGTTTGACAAAAACAAATAGTTGAGCAGAAGTATTAATATACTTTGCAGATACAACCCCACACCCAATACTGCAGTGGGGAATACTCTTTTGATACTGAATTACTGTAGTATTGTACTGTACTGTAGTTATCTATGTTAGGCAGCTCAGGTATGGCTGTCACCAGGGGAAATTTTAGGATCAGAAGTTTAAGGGTATTGAGAGTTTCCGCGCCAGAGCAAATCTGATTATGAGACATTCATTAAGCATGAGGGCCACATTTTGCCGTTAAAAAAAAAAGTGCATTATAAAAAGGGAGGAAGAGCTGCTGGATGAAACCATTTTTTAAGGAAACCCATAGGGTGTACTATACACTCTTACTGTACAAGTAAAGGTGCTAGCAAGAACCATATCATCGATTTAAAAAGGGATGCATGTGCAAGTACATAATTCTCCCACAGAGACCTTTTTTTTAATTTAAATAAATGGTCAAGTTGAACCCTTTTTGGTTCCCATTAGAACCCTTTATAAAGGTTCCACTTAGAACTCTCTGAGAGTTTGACAAAGAACCCATTTATCCTCTAAGGCAGGGTTCCCCAATTAGTTTTCACTGAGGGCCAAATTATGTCAGTTTGTCAGGTCGCGGGCCGAATTGTTCGAGAGTTTTTTTTTTTTTTAAACCATTGGTTTTGTGCAAGCTTAAAACACAAGTTTGGGAGAACTAGAAGCTCACCATCCCCACCAAGATAGCCGTATACCGTGCATTTATTATCATCACAATCCTCTACGGCAGAGAGTCCTGGACAACTTATGCAGAAGCGCATCAATATTTGCTTTTCCACCAAGCCCAGGATCTTTGAGTTCTGGGTAAAGGGAGTTCTGGGTTGTAAAAGTTCTGCAGGGAATTTGTAATTGTGTTTCCACAGCATCTTAAGAGTTCTTGGTAATTTATTCAAATGAGTTTGATGACATGAGTTTGATGAGCCCAGCTGATGTAAAAACAACCCCCCAATTTTGACCAACCAATCAGCCTTGGTCAGTGCAGCCCACCCCCTCAAAGTTCCAGCCTGGCTCAGCAAGACCCTGCTCCTGAGATAGTACTCGGATGCCCCCTGGGGAATTTAATTACCCCGGAAATTGTTGGTGGTGGAAAAACTTGCAAATTTAATTTTACCACGGTAAATTGAAAAGGTCTCCAAAAGTTCTGGCGGTGGAAAAGCCCCTATTGTCTTTAACTTGTGGTGTCTAAGGTGCATTGTCTCCATCTCCTGGCAAGACTGTATCACCAACAGTGTTGTCCTAGAAAAAGCAGACATTCCCTCCATGTATACACTCCTTTGCCAGACACACCTGCACTGGCTTGGCCACATTCGACGAATGAACGACGATCGTATCCCAAAGCAACTCCTGTATGGAGAACTCAGCAGGGCAAGAGACCAGTGGAATGACCAAAGCTGTGCTTCAAGGATGTGGCAATGAGTGAGCGAAATGCTGGCTATTGGAGAAGAGACAAAAAAAGGATCGAGCATGCTCCAGGCTACCAAAAGAGGAACCATTGTGAAGCCAATGTTGCACTTTGTACATGGTGGCCGAATCAGCAGATGCTAACTGTTACCACACGCAAAATGTGGGAGAAATAATCTGTTTTGTTCATTTGTGCTGCTATGGTTTAATAGATATTACACGGTTAAATTAACTGACAAACACCATAAAGAAGACTTTTTACAGTACAAAATGACGGCAGCCGCGGCCGATTTAGCAGCTGCTAAGTTGCTACCGTACCCAAATAACACTGCAAGACTTACGTGAAACTGCTAACTTTGATGGCATTTTGACCATACATAAAGGGGAAATAAATCTGAATTGTACAAACTTGTAAAGCCTTTGTATGATCAGATTTGAAAGCACTCACTGGCAAGAGAGGAGGTAATTCCACGTAGCAGCATCGCAGAGTTGAAAAAAAAAAGCACTCCTGACACTTCATTGGCAATCCAACATGTCCACCTTACGCATGTCTATCATGTCCTTTTCATCAATGTGACTGTCAATGCTCTTGGGTGAAAAGTTGACAGATAAACACTAGTTTTTGCCCTCCTCGCCATTAGTCCATTAACACTACGCCGCTACTTCCCTGCCGCAGGGGTGTGTTCAGAGAAATAGTCACGTGACATCCGGATCTCTGTGGGGGAGAATTCCCAAGCACCAATTGTGCTTACTAGTTTCATAAAGTTTTTAAAACTGTGCTTTATATTACAAGTGAAATGGGGGTGGGGGAGGGGAAGACAAATTGAGCTAATGAACGCAACCTTTGTACTTAGTGCTTGCTGCGACCCTGGTCACCCAATAGTAACCGATGATGATGATATGTGATGTCAAGCGTACGACTGTACAAGCGAGACAAAATGTTTTATTTTATTTATTTTATTCCCAGTCACAAATTTAGCAGTTTAGAAGTTTATATTGCTAATATGGTGTTTAAATGGTAAAACTGTTGGTGATTTGACACAGAATAGTAAAACATTGATTTACTTTGGATGCGGATGTGCAGGCTCGCCGCTTCTCGCTCCCCAACACCAGCAGTTGGATGTCTTTGTAAATGTTATTTAAAGTGACTATTGTCCTCCGGTGAACACGGGTGACCAATTTCCAATCCACCCCCTCTGGGCTGCTTTTAAACTGGCTGTGTTAGTGAAGCCTGTCACATGAATGAATGGCTAATATACTTTCCCAGCGAGGAGTAACTTGCTTGTCACTTGTCAACATAACATAAAGCTAACAGTATCTCCCGTGATCCAAATGGCAGCAATGATCACATGGTTTGTTCACATTATTGTGAATACGATCGTGGGAGTGAAGGCAATGTGGCCTATTGAGGTAATTGTGACAATTTATCCACTTGTTGGAGTCCCTATACTTGGTTATAACAACAGCGTGACTCTAGGCATGGGGCGCTGGTCTCACGGGCCGGATTTGGCCCGTGGGCCACTAATTGGGGTTGACTGCTCTAGACTGAGTTCCAGTGAGAAGTAGAACCCTTTTATACTTCAAGGGTTTCATCTAGAACCCGTACCAGGACATTTTTCATAAGAGTTTCACTAATAACTCTCTTGTTTTCTAATTGATACTGTATATGAAGAACCACATTGTATTCTACAGATTAAGCAAAAATATTATATTGTGTTCATCCGTCATTGTTGACATTAAGAAACATTCAAAAAGTTTGTAACGATTTTTATTTGTATTTAAAAATCTTCTAATAACTCAATACTGTGCAGTGTACATATTAACAGAGTTTTAGGATTTTTGAATTATGCGCTGAAAATCTTCCCAACGGGAAGCAGCGGCCAAACCGGATATGACATAGTACAGCCATGTTGTTACCTGCTGGTTGTAGTGTGCATGTGTTTTTTCTCCTCCTGATTCGTCTCATTTTTAAATGAATTTGCATTGTGCCGTCTCATTGCGTTGGCGGTTTTTGTTCAAACCGATGGGAGGGTGGCGTGAGCCTGTTTCAGTTCCCCAGATGTGTTTTTACGTGACATGGAACGGCACCATAAGTCACTTCACAATTTAAAAAAAAAACATGACCCTTGTTGTAGGCCTATTTAACTTGTTCTGACTTGAAAAATACTTTGCAACCCTCAACCTCAATTAAATCAGCATATTCAATAAATTTGAATTAATGTACTCTCTGTGGCGATACATAATTCTACATTCAATTCAGCATAATTCTACATAAAGCACAAATAACATCAAATTGAATCAATAATTAATCAAATGATAGATGCATTGTGTGCCAATGCTGTGGATTTTCTAGTACGAATACCAAAATCCAATAGTATTCACTGGTTGCGCTAGAGATCGTCACAGGTAGTGTCCTCAATTTGAGGGATGTGATTAAAGCTTAGATGAAGACCCTAATGCTATTCCTAGCAAAGAGGACATGAGTGACGATGAGTCAAGTGAGTCTGGTGATTTAAGTGACTCAGGTGATTTGGATGACGTACCACAACATATCACGACCGTCAGGTAAGAAGCTGCAGCTACAGCTGCACAAGGGGGGAAGAAATCATGGTCAAAGAAACATTTCGAACCCCCTAAATGCACATATTCTGTAAGGAACAGAGACTCACACATCTAGATGACTTTCCTACTCTTCTTGGGTATTTCAGAAAGTTCATTAATTAACAGCAGAAATTATTGTGTCACTATGTGATGAAATACATTGGCATGACGGACATAATTGCAGCAACATGAACACCACAGTTATTAGGGATGGGAATTGACAAGATTTTTACAATTCCGTTTTCTATTCCGCATAACGATTTGATTCTTTATCGATTCTCTCATCGATTCTTTTTGGGGGAAAAAGGTGAATAAACATCGATTAGCATCCACTTTTGTATGTCTTTGTTGTATCTGTAAACAAGAGACATGTTTAAAAGTAACATGGCCTTACAAACCCAACAGTGAAGTTTTAAGAGGTCCACATTAGAGGACTCCTCAATGGGGTCCCCAGAAAAAAAAAGATTTGAAAAAAAAAACATAACTATCTTTTTTAAAATCATTTTCTGTAGTAATTTACCTAGATTATTTTTATGTACGTAATTGTGTGAAATCTGCATTGTATATATATACAGTATATATATATATATATACACATATTGTAGCGATTATTTGGGTTGCCGTAATGGCGAACGAGAAATTTAGACGGTACTGAGGGGAGTTGTAATTTACTCAGCAACCTCTGGGGGCACCACGTTGACTTTGCTTGTTTGTAGGAGCAAAATAAATGATAAAAATCCTATTATCAAGTATTCATAATCTGAAGTTGCTATTTTAGTTACTTATGGAGTTCTTTGCTTTAATAAGAGAATTACTAATCCACTCAGAAAACACAAATGATTAGGCAGAAATGGAATCTCTAAACAACAAATTTATTTAGTAAATACACACATATATCAAACACAGCCTAACGTATTAATTAAATGGAATTAAAATGTGAATCAAAAATAAAAATAAAACATACAACCTAACGAACTAAGATAAAAAGGTAATGAAAAAGATGGAAGAGTTTTGACCTGTCAATCTTTTTATATTTGGATCAAAGCGTTGCGCTAGTGGTATGGTCAGATTGCAATGAAGGCGCACTTACGGACTGGTTGAGGTGCACGGGGGAGAGAGAGACTCGGCGAGCGTCGATCCTCAATTTTGCGGCGCGCGGTGTGGTTGCGAGTCCTTGCAAGATGGCCGCTTTGGGGCGCGCAGTGTGGCTCAAGTCCAGGGCTCAAAGAAGGAAGCCACGTGGTCGCTCTCAGCGTGTTCAGTGACCACGTCTCTCGTGATGGTCAGGAGAAGTTCATGGGGCAAGAAGAGAAGAGGAGGAGAGCGAAGAGGGAGAAGAGAGGGGAGCTTTTAGGCTTGTGCCCCGGGGAGGTCAAACAGTCCCGCCTCAACCGTGCGCTTGAAGCAGACTTGGATGACTGAGACCAAGCTTTTGGGATAGCATTTGATAATTTTTTTATCAGAATTGACAAGCCAGATGCTTCATTTATCATTCTGAACACATTTCAAACATTACTGCGATCATAAAGTTATTGAATCCGCTAAACTAATTAGCTCAACTTAGATGGCTGCAGAAGTTACACACATCATTCACTTGAAATAGACATAAAGGTTGTGTACAAAGATAAACAACAGAAGTCACTTCATGTCAGTCAAGTACATAGAGTTTCTTTATGTGCTGAATTATGTAGACTTGAGATTAATTACGAGCGGCAGGATTCTTGAGGATAATACCGACAATGGCCGCTAGAGGGCACTGTTGTACCGTATAACTTTCAAGGGGCGTTGTTTCCAAAAACCTATGGCTAATTCCTGTAGATAGACCAGACCATAAAAGTGGTCTGGGGACCGATATGTCTTATTGCTAGTTTGCTTGCGAAACAGGCTTTTAGGTCTCGTTAGGCGCTGAGGTATGTGTTTCCTGTGGGTTGTAAAAACGAAATCCAGTCCCTGCTGGTGGAAAATTCAAAGAGTTTTTCCTTTTTGAACTGTCTCTGGTTAGTTTTAGAAAACGCAGGGTTGAGGCTTGCACACACATTTCCCAGGGGGAAGTGTTTAAAAAGGCAAATAAATAAAATATTGAGGGTGACGGGCAATATTCGTTACACTAGAGTCATAAATATTAATTAAATGTGGTGACGTATATTGAGCGTTTCCCCATTGACTTGACTTCCAGCTTTGTAACGAATGGGGAAAGTGAAGTAAGCCATAAAACAGACTGCATGTTTGTAGTTTTTTGTATGGCAGTGTTCCTACCACCTTCCTCAAAGATGCTTAGTGCCAGTAAAAGCTGTCGCGATAAGGGATGCGTTGGAGAGGGTGGACCCAAATGCGGGGAGACATAGACAGGACGAGACATGAATTGCGAACAAAGTGAGAAGCTTTATTAAAACTTGTAGGGACCAGTGAGAGGACGTGACTGGACATGGGGTGAGGAGACTGGGCGAGAGGAAACTGGTCGCCATGACTGGACTGGGCGAGAGGCGGCTGGTCGCCATGACTAGACTGGGCGAGAGGCGGCTGGTCGCCATGACTAGACTGGGTGAGAGGCGGCTGGTCGCCATGACAGAACAAGACAAGAGGTGGCAAGTTCGATTATTGCTGGCTTGACTACGGCTGGCTTGACTGTGGCTGGCAGAAACGTGGGCAACTAGGCAGTACCTGACGAACTTGGCAAGACGTGGAGTACTTGGCGGTGATGTGGAGAACTTGGCGGTGACAAGGGCAACTTTGTAGAACGTGGATACTTGAAGGTGAAGAGGGCAACTTTGTTGAACGAGGAGAACTTGAAGGTAACGTGAGCAACAGGACTGTAACAAGGATGACGTGACCAAGACGAGGGTAACAAAACTAAGACCAGGGGGACTTGATGGTGACGTGGGACACTGGATGGGAACTGAGACAACTAAACGAAGACGAGGGTGACTAGACTGAGACGAACAAGACTTACTAAACACTGGCCTGGCTTGGACGGAAAAACACACGCATGGATTCCAAACGTAACTTTGACAACGACACCTGACATAGACAATGATCCCACACCGACTGAACAAAGACAACAGACTAAATACACTAATGAGAAACACAATAGGGTGAGGGCACTGATTAGTCAAACACACTGGGAAGGGGAAAGACACACAGGTGGACGTAATCAGACAGGAGAAACACACAGGAACACAAGACTAACACAACAAACCCACCAAAATAAAACAAAACCTCAAACCCTACAAAACTGAAACACGACAAAAGTGATACAATATTGATTCACTTAGTAGTTTATTTTAAGCAAAAACCTCCAGGCTCAAACTTCAACAAATGCAATGTTTGTTTATTAATATAATTACAATAGCAACACAGTCTCTAGAACTGCATTCTCAGCCTGTGAAACTGCTAAACTTAATAAGAGTCAGATAATTCAGCATCACATTTGCTAGGCAAAGATGGTGGGTTTATTAGAACTTCTAAGTTGCTTGTCCCTTACTGAAAAGACACCCCTGGGTCTTTTTCTCTCTGACAGCCTTTCAGCAATGATGTCAGCAAAAGGGTTCCTGAATGGATCAATACTCAACACTTTTTCCAGGCAGCCCTTCTGGGAGTATTGTAGTCTGACAATGTAATTGGTTTATTATTACAGATGCAGTTTGAGAAAAATACAATTAAATGTATTTTTAAATTAATCAGTAGCCAATGGAAGCTGACTTTGCATTGCCTTGGTCTCATATCCTTAAAGTCTTTGTTTTTTTTATTTATGTGGTCTTACGAGGCTACCTGTAAGCAAAGAATCCAACACACATGGATGCAAACCACAGTAAAAATATTCATTCATGCCATGTTAATTAAATTTGCCTCTAAATTTAATGGCTTCTTCCTTGGCCAATGTGGCAGTTATCCAGCTGGTGTTTTGAAAATCAGCCAGGCTGAACGGGCAAGCCTGTCAAACTGGTATCTGCTCTCATGAGATTTTGTGTCTGTTGTGATATTATGTAATATGGTCTTCTGGATTTGTTCTTTACATTCTGGGCATTCACTCTATGTCGCCAGCATGTTTGAAGCATGTAAAGGGAGCCGGATCGTATCCACATCAGTCTTTCCTGGCAGACTTAGCACAAGCCTAATTAATGATCTAATATGAGGAGCTGTTTAAATCATCTTGGAGAACCAGCATGTATTCCAAACACAAGACCTAACATCTTTGGCTCTGTAACACATGCCAAGATCATACCACAGTGAGTGTATACCATGCTGCCAGTGATTAAGAAACAGTAGGACTAAAAAAAAGAAACAACGGGTATTTTTATTATTTATTTATTTTGAATCATTATAGCAACTGTTTACTAGAGGCTGTGAGGTCTGCAGGCCTTCACATCCAAGTAGACAGGCAGCCTTTCTTAAAAGTCTTGACACAGTCAACCTTCTGCTGTAAATTCAAGGCCATTTGGACAAAGAAGTTGAGGCCTCTAAAGAGCTTAGTCATGTGAATTTTGAGAAGTTCATTTCTATTTCATAATGGATTTAAATGACTTACATAGTGATTTAATTTCAAATGTGGGCCAACATGGTTTAGGAGTTCTTTGCACGTCTGACTCAGACTTCTGAGGTTTTTCGACTCATATTTCAGCTAAATAATAACAATAACTATGTTTTGTTCAACCTCTATCGTAACAAGCAATAAAGAGATGTATGAAAACAGTGATCAGAATCCTGCAGAGAATTAATTAACTTTCTCTGAGATTACATATTTCCAGAATTGAGAAAGGGATCAATGTGTCACTTGTTTTCAGTTTAATTTCTGGTTACAACCTGTTTTCAAAACTGTTTTGGACGCATTTAGAAAGCAGCATAATGAATGCGTCGTATACTATTTAACAAAAAAGATCAACCAAAGACCACTGGAGCAACAGGATCACTGCTAAATAACTAAAAAAGTTACTGGGAACGGCAAGGCACACTAAACACAAGATGCTTGAGAGAGCTGATTGGTTGACAGAAGGGAGCAGGGCAGACAACTCAGTTAAATGTAATGTCTTGGATGGCCTGCTGAATTTAGATGATTTGCATTTTAATGATATCCCCTATTTTTATTATATTTCATTTTAATGTACATCCTGTTAAGAAATGTTTATGCTTCCTAAGTGATCACCAAAGCCATATTGACCAGACATAAAAGGCACTAAAGGATTGTTGTGAAAACAAACAAACAATATGGGGAACTGAAATGGTTTGTACTAATTTAAGACTAAGAATCGCGAGACAAACAAATATCATGACACATTTGTGAAAGTCATTTGAGGCATTCAAAAATACAGTATTGTTACTGACTTAACAATGAAATGTGAAGCTTTATTTCATGTTTAAGTGTCAAACAAGTGCATACATTCTAAGTAATAGTTTTATTGAAAAACAATAAATTGTGTAGCTTGTGTGCAATGGACACTTTTATCAATTTGCCGTGGAAGATTATTGCCTTAGGGAGGTCAATTGCTTCACATAAAGACTAAACACAACACAGTTTTTGGTGTAAAATCTGTTTCTCTTTCATTATTTCTGGTGTGTTGTCAATCATTTCAAATTTTCATGAGCTGCAAGAACAAAGACTTGCATACTTCCATTTTCAGTTCCATGGTCTTCATAATTCTTCCTCGTTCTAGCATGAAAACAATTCAAAAAAAAAATGAAGCAAAACATGGTTATAATGTATGGAGGTAATACTTTTCATATTCACTGACCATAGATATGTTGAAATTGTGTACGTCTTGTAATTTCCCCCAAAGTTTGGACAATGCATACATATTCAGGGGTGTTGGTGAATATGATGTTCAGAGGGAGCGAACTGAAATGAAGAGCAAATTATGGAGCTATCAGTGGACACTGTGCATTCCTAGTGGATTTGGCCATGAGTTTATTCTGATTCCATCCATGTATTTTTTTGAGCCGGTGAGCTAGAGATGATCCCAGCTGACTTGGTGCAAGAGCCAGGAAACACCCTAAAATGGCGGCCAGCCGTCAGCCAATGACAGGGAACATATAGAAAAACAACCATTCACAACAAAGTATAATTATAAAATGTATGCATAAAACTTACACACAGGGAGAACATGCAAACTGCAACACCGAGAGATTGCAGCCCAAATTTGAACCTCTAACCTCAGAACTGCGAGGCAGATGTGGTCACCATTAATTTAAACACTGTGTGACCAAGTCTTTTGATTATTAGAAGATAGTTCCAAATCACTTAAAGGCAGAATATCAATAATGTGGTACAAAACAGTAGTCACATCAGTCAAGTCTTATATATATATATATATATATATATATATATATATATATATATATATATATAGTTGTTGTCAGCCAGCCTTTTTGACTCATTCCATTTTAGTGTTCCAAGGACAAGTGCTGTATGTTTGCTGACAGCTCTCTTTTTTTTTTTTTTTTTCTCTTGGCAAGAAAAGAGAAAAAAAGCTATGTGCCATTACTCCATGTCCTTGATATTAACTGTTCTACTTGAACCTTGGCAAATCAGCAAGGGAGACTTGAGACTGGAACATTCACTGCTGTTGGCTGTCCCAGTTATCTTGCTTTTTTAGTTACTTTTCTGTTATGCAACTGATCCTCCATATTCATAAGTCAAAAGAAACAAACTTTGAGTTTTAGTCTTTTGGATGAAAATTAATTAGTCTTTGTCATATTTTAGTAGTCATGTGTACACTATATGTGACGATTTGAGTCCAGTTTAACCCCTGGATGTTATTTGTCCATTTCTGGCTTTTTTCTGTTTTTCATCAAAGAAAAAGCATTTGAAAAAAATACACTAGGGACCTGACATTTTACCAGGATTGTTTAAAAATGTAGAAGTTCAAATTGGCGCCATGCTGTAATTTATAATTATTACCAAACAGGAGGGAGGGATTCACACGAAGTTGTTGTAATAATGCCCGATTTTGGCTCTTTGACTCCCATTATAAATCACAGTTTTTGATATGCTGTAAACCTGATGTGTTATAATGCATTTTCCGTGATTACTGATGCAATCGCTTCTTTGACGAGTCATAAACATGAAAATAGAGGAATTTGTGTGTTTAGAGTGTTAACACAAAAATCCACTAGGTGGCGCCAAAGGCTAATAAATGAATACAAAACGCAGGCATAAAAAAATTCTATTGTCATGACTTATGGACTTGTTTGAGCCTCTAACTATGTCATATTCATACATGACTAAGTTATCTCACTTCAAAGGAAATGCCGGATTTTGGCAAAATTACAAGAGTTTTGTGCTATTCGGAAAACTGCCATTGTGTGAAAACTGGGCATGCAGAAAAAATTCTATTGTTATGACTTATGGACTTATTTAAGCCTCTAAATATGTCATATGAAATATTCAAATTAGTCTTTTATTTTATATATATATACAGCATAGTTAGTCTTGCTATTAGCATAATACCGCTATTATTGTCCATAGGGGGCATTAAAAAAATAAAATAAAATAAAAACTATATATGTATAGATAGGTCTGATGCCACTGAACATTTTGAGCGGTTGAAAGTGAAAAAATATTCATAAATGACTAAGTTATCTCACTTCAAAGGAAATGCCAGATTTTGGCAAAATTACAAGAGTTTTGTGCTATTCAGAAAAATGCCATTGTGAAAAACTGGGCATGCATAAAAAAATTATATTGTTATGACTTATGGACTTTTTCAAGCCTCTAAATATGTCATATGAAATATTCAAATTAGACCTTTATTTTTTCCTTTATTACAGCATAGTTAATTTTGCTGTTAGCATAATACTGCTATTATTGTCCATAGAGGGCATTAAAAAAAAAAAAAATTAAACTATATATGAATAGATAGGTCTGATGCCAGTGAACATTTTGAGCGGTTGAAAGTGAAAAAAATATTCATAAATGACTAAGTTATCACACATGCCAGATTTTGGCAAAAAATACAAGAATTTAATCAAACTATAATAACGCCCAGGGGTTTAAGTCAACAAACTCTCAAAAAAAGGTTTGAAACAGCTTTGACACTATACTCTGCACACGGCCATAGGAATTGGCACCTGGCACTTGCTATTGAGCCCCTCCTCTGGAGCTGGATTTAGAAGGGGACCCCAGTGACCTACGTCAGCAACAGTTAAACGCAGTGGTGAGCAGTGACCTTTTAGAGTGTGCATGCTGTAGTGACTGAAAAATGTGGGGGTATTTTTTTTGTTAATCTTAATATAAAATATAATTTAATTATTATTTTATATTGCTGCGTAGGTATAAAATTAAAGCGCAAATATTCAGGACTGACACAGGTTGATGCACACACAATGTAACCAGTTCTGTCGTGAGTGAAATCATGTGACAAAATCACATGCCCACAAATTTGCCAATACGTTGGAATTTACAGTATTCGGAACTGGCTCGTGTCCGTGAAGTGGGCTCAACCCGGGAGAGGAAAAAATGACATTGCAGCAGAGCCGCAAGAGGTTTCAACCAACAATAAAGTTTGCTAACCTGTGGACAGCCAGCAAGCCATTTATGTTTCTTGTACATCCTTGCTTGAAAGTGAGAGATGAAATTCTTCCCTGTTTTCGTGATGTTTAGGCTACTTCAGTAGGATGACCACTTGAAATGATATTCTCGCTGGAGCATTCCTGGGCATTGCTGGAGCCTCCTCGGGCATGATATCTGGCTTTTGCCGGCCCTTTATCGCCTCTATCTCCGGTAGGTCTTAGGATATGAGAGATACGGCCGCCCAAAGACCTCCAGGACACTGAGGATTTTCAAAAATGTACCCCGCTGGCGATGGTTCCTATTCAGGGTAAAAATCTGACGTTTGCCGGCCCTCTTCTCAACCACTGACTGTTTACTGGAGAACAAGCCAAGTAAGCCAATTATGCGCATGCGCGTTGTCAATGTTGCTTTACTGCCAGCTTTTTTGCCATTCAAAAGTCGAACTTACAGAAACAAGTTGTCCAGGTTTCTCTCGTTGTCTCGTTACTGTGTATTTAGTTCCCTGCTTTCTTTCAGTCCTTGTCGAGTCATTGTCGCTGTCACACCCATGCCATGTCCCGTCGTCATCATTTCCTTGCTATATTCCTGTTTGGTTTGTTGCTTTGACTTGTGTTTTTGGATATTGCTGATTTTGTTATTTTCGCCAAGTACTTTGTTTGCCCTTTTCTTAATTAAATCCCCTTTTTGACTGCATCCTTGCCTGGCTGCTTTTGCTCCCTGCATTTGGGTCCTCCACCAAACTCCACCCTCCTGACTATGCATAAGCCAAGACCACACGGGAATTCCCCAATGTCATTCTTTTTTGCTATCTTAAACCAAGGAAACATCGGTTGTTGCTTGGTGAAGGCGTGGCTGAGAAAATATCCCAAATGCATTTTGTACTTCAAGGAACCAATGGCTGTGGAGGAGCATCACATTTGTTCTTCTTCTTGTCACACCGCGGTGAGGTTGTCTTGTCATTTCCTGTTTTATTTTGAAAATTCTTTTTTTTTTCCTGGAGAGCTCAGTATTGTTCATTCGGTAATTTTACCGATTTGACATGTCATTATCATTGCTCTCCTTTTTTTAATAATTTTTTTTATTATATATATATATATATATATATATATATATATATATATATATATATATATATATATATATATATATATATTTTTTGTATTTTTATTTTTTTTTGTATGTGGGTGAATATGTGTATGTGCATGTGTGCGTGCGGGCGAGTGTGTGTGTATTCATTAGTTCACCTAAAACCAATAAAAAAAATAAATAATCCCATACCGTTTCCCTAAACCGAACACTTCCAGCCAGAGTCGTGAGGCCATCAGGAAACCCGAGAAAGGACCAAAGAAAATAAAGGAAAGTGAAATCCAGCACCGACCAGACACCACCCACCAGGCCACCAACCAGAGTCCTTCACCAACCCCAGAGACATCTAAATTCCAACAAATCAGGGAGATCTCAAGAGACCAAAGGAGAGACTGAGAAAAGGAAGGAAGGACAGACAAAGCGGAGTGAGATCCACAGACACCAGCCTCCACCGATTCAATGACCTGAGGAAGATTGTGTCTGAGTTTCAATAGATGCTGGTGTGGTGGATCTGGCGTGCATGAAAATCTCCACCAAAGAGGGGAGCCGTCGACCCCCGCCAGGACAGAGCAAGCGCAACACCTCAGGGCCCCCCAGGCCGCGGCAGCGCCAAAGGACGACCCCCGGGCCACGCAGGGGCCACCGGCCGGAGAGCAAACCCAGGAGCAGGAGCGCCCCCCATCCCAACGTGGCCCGCGCCCCCAACCCAATGCAGCAGGACGGGGCACTGCAGGCCCGCCAGGAACCCCACCGGCCCACAGCCCCCGTTCCCCCACGACCCCCCCGCCCCCCATCCACATCCGCCATCCACCCCAACCCAGCCCCAGCCGGCAATCAAGCCGCCCCTCCCCCCGATCCCACCAACCGGCAGCCCCCCAGCCCCCGACCCCCAGATCCCTCGCACCCAGGCACCGGCGCCAAAGAGGGGCCGGGTAGCGGAGCGGCGAGGGCATCCGAGCCCACCCCATCCCCCACCGCGTGGAGGGACGGAACACCGGGGGCAGAAGGGGATGGGGGCACCGGAGGACGGGCGGCACACCCGAACTCCAGGCCCAGCGGGGAAAGGCCCCGGTCGTCACCCCAGCATTCTTAGTGAGAGTTAACCCTGTTACTGAGTTCGCCAGCTCGCCGACTGGCAAACTCTACCCCTAAACCTTGAATGTGACCCCACCCAGTGTATATACAAGTGTGTGTGTGTGGTGCATTAAAATTGGGAGCAGGTGAACCGGAGCAGAGGGAAATTATATCCCCATACTCCGATCCACCCACCTCCCAGGCATGTCAGTGAGTGTATGTGGTGCATTAAAAAAAAAAAATGGGGGTGGGGGGTCGAGGACACGGCAGCACTGCTCTATACTGCGGTCTGCCCCGACCAATGCCCCCCCCCCCCCCCCCCACACACAAGTTGTGTGGTGCATTAAAATTGGGGGGGAGTTGTAGGGCGAAGATGGTGTTTCCCCCCCCCCCCCCCCCAAAATGTGTTATGTGCCCTATATGTCTATAAAAGTGTATTGTGCAAAACTAGTGCAGTGAGTTAAGAGGAGCGGCCAGCTCCTATCCCCCCCCCCAACCATTTACCCCACCGGGACCCCGGCGGGCATATGGGAACAGCCCGGCGGGGCGATAGGGCTCGCCCCCCGCATACTGGGCCCGCCCTAGGTGCCAGGAGGTCCACCGGAGCGGGGCGGGCACAACACCAACCCACCCGCCCTCCCGGCCCCCGGAGCGCCGAGACCCGGGCCACGGATGGAGCCCCCGGCCCAGGGGAGGGGGAGGAAGGTGGACAGGGGAGGGGGAAGGGACGGGGGAAGGAGACGGCAAGAAGGGCAGGAGGCAGCGGCAGAGCCGCAGAGAGAGGGGGAGAGGAGGAGGAAGGGTGACGAGGGAGAAGGGACAGGGAGGCGGAGGACGGGCAGGGAGAGGTGAGGAGGGAGAGGCAGCAAGGGGGAGGAAGGGGGGGGGGGAGAGGGGACCACGGGGCACCCCGGCGGCCCACAGGCCCCGAACCGCGTCGCCGGGCCCAGAGCGACGGACCACGCCGGGGCGGCGCCGCCCCGGACACCAGGGAGAGCCCTGCAACGCAGCACCCCCCAAGAGACCCAGGGAATGGCCAAGACGCAGCCGCCACCCAGCTGCCAACAGAGGGGCAGACCCGCCCAGCCAGGGGGAGACAGCACCTGTAGAATTAACCCCCTGGCATGCAGTGAATCCGAATATTAACCCTTAGTGCAAATTGGAGGTGAATCTGCTCGATTATTTTGAAAATTCTGACTTCTTTCGTTTCAGGTCACTTGCCCTTCCTCATGTGGTGTCAGTGTCAACCGTGATTCCTGATTGTGTCCACCTGTTTCCCATTAACCTCATGTGTTAAATGGTCTGCGTCTCCCCTGTTTTGTGCCAAAGTGTTTTCGTCAGAGCCACTCAAGCCAATCACAGTCCTCAGCCTTGTTGTCCTGTTTCTTGTGTAAACTTTGGTTTGTAACTTTGTATAGCCACAGTATAGTTTTACTTAAGGAGTGATATTGTTTTTTTTGTAGTTTAGACATCCTCCCTTTTGGAGCGCCTTTAGTTTGACATTTAATAGCCTTTTGGAGTTTTTTTTTGTTTAATAAATATCTGCCTTGGCCTCAAACCCCTATCTCTGCGTCTGAGTCCTAAATCTGCCACGACATGTCAGTACAGTTTGGCAAGTATGGACCCAGCAGAGAGGGACCAAATGGCCGCAGCACTGCGAGCTCAGGAAGCCCGTCTCTCCCAGCAAGAGGGATTTCAGACAGCCATGGCAGTGCCAATGGTCCAGCTCACAGCACAGGTACAGGACTTTCTGGGTCACCTGGGTCGCACCACTAGCCCTCCTGCCGTGCCAGAGACTCAAGCAGCCATTCCGATTCCGCCCGTGCCGCATGCCGGGTCGGGGATCAAGCTAGCCTCCCCTGAGAGATTCTCTGGGGAGCCAGGACAATGCAAGGCATTTTTGACTGACTGTGACATTAATTTTGAATACTCCCCCCAGGCCTTTCCCACAGATCGATCCCGGGTGGCTTTCATGATTTCCCACCTGACTGGGAGAGCCAGAGCCTGGGCCGCGGCAGAGTGGGGCAGAGTGGGCACGCAGTTCCCCACTCTGCCGCGGACTTCCGAACACGTTCCCTTGGGACCAGAGGAGGAGTCCATGCAACTGGGCAGAGCGCGGCTTTTGCAGGAGGAGAGACAGCTGGAAGGTCGGTGCTTTTACTGCGGTAACCAAGATCACCTCGTGGCAGCCTGCCCACCCAAAAGGACCAAAACGGTGAGTCAAGTTACGACTCCAGTGTCGAAAACTCACACCAGTAAAAATCATTCACCGCACCACTTCCACAGACCTCAATGCCCTGATAGACTCTGGGGCAGATGAGAGCCTGATAGACTGGGGGCTTGTGAGACATTTTAGTGCCAAGATGGAGCTGCTAATTAAGCCCATTAAGGTTAGGGCACTAAATGGTAGTGAGTTATTCACCATTACACACATCACAGAACCCATCCAGCTCCAAGTTGGCAAACATAAGGATCACCTAGTTTTTCATGTGTTTCAGTCTCCTTCACAGACTCTGGACCTGGGACACCCTTGGTTGTGTGAACACAACCCCCATGTAAACTGGTTGACTGGTGAAGTTCTGGGATGGGGAAAGAATTGTGTGAGCCATGGGGTTGGTTCACCAATTAAGGAAGCAGACATTACGACTGTTAATCATATTTCTGTTAATTCCCTCACAGACTCTGAATACCCAAATCTGATCATCGTGCCTCCTTGCTACCATCACCTCCAGGAGGTATTCAACAAGACCAAAGCCATGTCGCTCCCACCGCAACGTACCTATGAGAGGAAAACAGGGTTTAATACACCTAGTGACCATTACGAGTACCTAGTCATGCCCTTCGGTCTCACTAATGCTCCTGCTGTTTTCCAGGCCATGATTTATGACGTTTTGAGAGACTTTCTGGACCAGTTTGTGTATGTTTAATTAGACGCCATACTTGTATACTCGTCAGATCTAGCCACACATCAAATCCATGTTTCCAAGGTTCTTCAAAGACTGCTTGAGAACAAACTTTGTCAAGGCAGAAAAGTGTTTTTCATGCCAAAACCTTCTCCTTCCTGGGCTTTGTCATAGCCCCTGGGAAGGTACAGATGGATCAGGCTAAAAGTAGCGCCGTGAGGGAGTGGCCCACACCTGTTAGCCGCAAGAAGGTTCAGCAATTCCTTGTTTACTAACTTTTACAGACGCTTCATCAGAGGGTTCAGCGCAATAGCTGCCCCTCTGCATGCCCTCACCTCTTCGCTGGTGAAGTTCAGTTGGTCCCCGGAGGCGGAAGCCGCATTTCAAGCACTCAAACAACGCTTTGTCACAGCACCAATCCTCACAATGCCAGATCCACAGCAGAAATTTGTTGTGGAAGTGGACGCGTCCAATGGGGGTATCAGCATGCAGAGAAGGATGGAAAGATGCATCCCTGTGCCTTCTTGTCACAACGACTATCCAAGGCAGAGCGTAACTATGATGTTGGGGACAGAGAGCTTCTGGCTGTTGTTGCAGAAGGATTCTTACTTTTTTCATGTTCATGATGTTGATTATCAAAACATACAATGAGATCTGTGAAATCAGATATTTCCATAAGGATTTAATATCACAAATTTGTGGACAGAGAGAAAATGCAGTTGAACCCACGCCATGCTCTTCTCATCTGTGTCGTCCCCTCCTTTGCTCGTAGCTAATATCCTTTGTCCTACAAAATCCCTCCCCTCTCTTGGCTCACCTCCCAGAGTCACATGATGTTAAACAGGAGATCAGATAAGAGAGTTGAGTTGCCTTTCAGAGAGAGAGAGACAGACATACTGGCGCCTAGTTGTAAAACAAAGGGATCTAATTAACACATTCGCTTGCCCCCACCACATGCTCTCAGGAATGTGAAAAAGAAGATCACCTCCTGACATCATTTGAATTCTCACACAGAACTATACTAATTAAATCAAAGCAATTATGTCCAATTCTAAATAGTTATAACTAAATCAAAACAGTTCTAATTAAATTGAAACAGAAGATGCACTTCACTGTCAAAATTGCTTTGGAAGAATGGAGGCACTGGCTTGAGGGGGCGAAGCATCCGTTTGTGGTCTGGACTGATCACAAGAACCTGGAATACATACGTAAAGCCAAGAGACTTAACCCACGCCAGGCCAGGTGGGCGCTGTTCTTTAACCGTTTTTCCTTCTCGCTCACTTACAGGCCGGGGTCTCGTAACGTCAAGCCCGACGCCCTGTCTCGTCTCTATGACCCCGAGCCTGTAGCTAAGGAATCAGAGACCATCCTTTCGCCGAACTGTGTGGTTGGAGCCGTGACATGGCAAATCGCGAAGGACGTTAAACAAGCCAACGGTGAAGCAACTCCACCAAATGGATGCCCGCTTAATAGACTATTTGTCCCAGTGCAGCTGCGCCCACAGGTGATCCATTGGGCCCACACCTCACTTCTTTCCTGTCATCCGGAAGTCCGATGGACAATGGACGCCATCTCCCGGCGATTCTGGTGGCCTTCCATGGAAGTCCGAGAGTACATCGAGGCCTGCTCGGTATGTGCCCGAAATAAATCATCCATCAGATCACGCATGGGCCTGCTGCAGCCCCTTCCCATTCCTTCCAGACCATGGGCAGAAATATCCCTGGACTTTGTCACAGGACTCCTCTTCTCCCGAGGTAAAACCACAGTTCTCACTATAGTCGACAGATTTTCTAAAATTGTCAGACTCATAGCCTTGCCTAAGCTCCCCTCAGCCAAGGAAATGGCTGAGGTCATGATTAACCACGTCTTTTGAGTTCATGGGTTCCCTTTGACATTGGACATTGTGGCCCCAGTTTGTGTCTCGCTTCTGGAGTTTTGCCGCTTAATCGGAGCCAAAGCCAGCCTAACCTCAGGTTACCACCCTGCGGCTAATGGCCAGTCAGAGCGCCTCAACCAACAGTTAGAAACCGGTCTCCGGTGCCTAGTCTCCCAGAATCCTGCAACGTGGAGCAAACACCTGGCCTGGGTTGAGCTTGCCCATAACTCACTGCCTACTTCTGCCACAGGACTCACCCCATTCAAATGTGTTTTTGGCTACGATCCACCCTTCTTTGCTAACCTGGAGTCTGAGGCCTCTGTTCCTTCTGCCCATGCCTTGGTCCACCGCTGCCATCGCATCTGGGCAGCTGCTCGGCAGGTACTGGAGCGCCAGAGGGACAGAGTCAAGCGAGCAGCTGATCAGAAGAGGAGACCTACTCCAGCATACTAGCCGGGGAATAAAGTGTGGCTGTCCTCCAAGAACCTTCACTTGAAGGTGCCATGCCAAAAGTTGGCACCACGGTTTGTGGGCCCATACCCCATCTCCAAGGTGATCAACCCGGTCGCTGTCCGTCTTCGCCTGCCTCGGTCCCTTCGTGTTCATCCAACGTTCCACGTTAGCCAAGTCAAGCCAGTCAGGGAGAGTCCCCTGGTTCCGGCTCCCTCGCCCCCGCCGCCTTGATCCTTGATTGTGGATGGGGCCCCGTCTACAAAGTGAAGCGACTGCTGGCCGTCCGCAATCGGGGCCGGGGCAGGCAGTGCTTGGTGGACTAGGAGGGGTATGGGCCCGAGGAGAGACAGTGGGTTCCTTCCTGCTTCATTATGGATGACTCTCTAATTAAGGACTTCTATAGGGATCATCCTGACCAGCCTGGGCCGTCGGGAAATGGCCCTAGAGGGAGGGGTACTGTCACACCGCGGTGAGGTTGTCTTGTCATTTCCTGTTTTATTTTGAAAATTCTGACTCCTTTCATTTCAGGTCACTTGCCCTTCCTCATGTGGTGTCAGTGTCAACCCTGATTCCTGATTGTGTCCACCTGTTTCCCATTACCCTCATGTGTTAAATGGTCTGTGTCTCCCCTGTCTTGTGCCAAAGTGTTTTCGTCAGAGCCAGTCACAGTCCTCAGCCTTGTTGTCTTGTCTCTTGTGTGAACTTCGGTTTGTAACCTTGTATAGCCACAGTATAGTTTTAGTTAAGGAGTGTTATTGTTTTGTTTGTAGTTTAGACATCCTCCCTTTTGGAGCGCCTTTAGTTTAACATTTAATAGCCTTTGTTTTTTCCCTCTAAACGAGGAGGTTTTTTTTGTTTAATAAATATCTGCCTTGGCCTCAAACCCCTATCTCTGAGTCCTAAATCTGCCACGACGTGTCACTTCTTTCATTTCCGGCAGACTAGGCACGGCATGTGCATTGCTGCCCTCCAACAGCACCACGTTTCTAAGTACAGTATTCCTCCCCTTTTATGAGCGTAAAAAATTATATATATTCAATGTGTAATATACAACTTTATTAAAGCTAGTCTTTTTTTACACAACTTAGTTTAACAACTGTAATTTACAATAGTATATATTAAATATGATTTACTATATATTCAAAGATAATTTTTATACATGTACCACAATTTCAGGGGAATCAGATCAAAACCTGCAACTCATGTTGGTGTCTTTCCAGAATTTTTTTCCCCCAACATAATCTTAAATTGGATAAATCCCATGTATAATTTCAAATGATACTTCTTTAATATATTACTCATAATTGTATAACATCTAGTAATGTGGTACACAGTTACGGCAATGTGTCAAAACCAGGAAGCTCGCAGTAAGAATAACATCCGTCCGTTCTTTGCTCGACCCTTATGGCTTTTTGCGTACTTACAATTGGAACAGTACTTGGGCCCCGACTGATGACGTTTCAAGATATCACGAGGACGTAAGTACGGACAAAAACGCATATTGAGAAACGGCGAACCTCTCGGAACTAATACAACTTGATTTCTCACTGCGAATGCGGCTTTTCAGCTTTCAGCGAGGAAAACAGGACAAATTACACAGGAATTTAAGACCAAAGTAAACTAATATAAACTAATATATTGTATTGTCGTATTTTTACCTCTGGTGTGATGGCGGCGCGTGGGTGGACAAATCACACGACAAAACGAGGGATCTTCTGACGTCACTTTACTGGTGATCTCCACACAGGTTAGTCACAATGACAGATGGTCGTTTCGTTGACAGACTGTGCTGGTTTGGCCTCTAGCCTCTAGCTCGGGCACAGACAGCATTCTAGCAATGTCCATGAAGTGAGCTGCGAGTACCATACAACCAGAACAACTTAACACAAGTCTCGCGATGACAAACGTTACATAGACAGACGCGATGCATTCACTGACCTAAACTAGGCTGGGAAAAACTAATGCAAAAGATTAGCAAACGGTCACAGGCTTATTAACAGTGTAACTGTACTACAGTATAATAGAGGGCACTGACAGATAAATATTTCCAAGAGGGGCTTGGGCATGCACAGCATTAATAGCTTCTTATGATCGCTCGCCACTGGTTAAACGTAATTTGATTAATTTTACATGGACTCATTCTTGTACATGCCACATTCTCCAGCAGTGAGTTGCAATGCTTCCAAAGCTGAACAGCTGAAAATACGTTAGTTATTTTGCAACGATTATCAAATATGTGTTGGAGGCCTCCTGAAGGGCTGAATATATTAAAATGTGAATCATTCATTTCAGCAATATAGAAACCTAATTGACATTCCTTTCGGATTTGCATTATTCATGTTCCTGCTAGCACTGGTCAGGTTATGGATAGGCCAAGAATCTAAAGATCAGGGTAGTTACAGTATGACAAGTGCCCAAGTGAAGCAGCATTAGCCTGAAGTGTTTCAGTTCCAAGGTTCTGTGTATTATTGCGCTCCTTTTGTTGTTTAGCTGGCCTACACATCAGACACCTCATACATCACAGCTATAGTATGTCAAACTTTCTTCTACTAAAGGGCTTACTTTCAGGATGACAAATGGCTTTGTTACATTTTACTATCCAGTTTGTATCTCCACCCCTCCCCCTTCCCCAATTTAGGGGTAGGGACAAGTGTGTTTCATCTGTACAATAGACATAAATCTCCTTATATCTGCAGGGGGCTAGTTAACTGAGTGAAGAGGAGGGATCAACGGATGATTCTTCTGCCTAATGTCAAGAATAGAAAACTTACCATGCAGAAATAATCCTTCATAACTAATGTAAACATCTATAGTTTATAACTTAGCCTTAAATTGAGTGTCGAATCATTCAGCCTGTGATTTTTATTTTTATTTTATTTCAAATTTTAAATGTAGGGATGTTTAATACCACAACAGCAACCAAACAAACAAACAAACAATGACAATTTGAAAGAAAGACCTATGCATCCCAATATAGAATTTGTATATTTTTTTGGGCTGTGTGGAGTTTGTGCATGATGCGCGTGCGAGTATGTGCACTTGAATGAGCTCTTTGGGCCAGATCCACTAAAGGTTTGCGTAGCATTTGTGTACGGTATAAATGGAGCAATCAGGGAGCGTTAATCCACTAAGCATGCACAGATGGGTAAATTCATTAATAACTGCGTTGTCAACCAGATTGCGCCCCAGTGTGCCGGGAGTTTTTGTGCGTACGTAAATGGCATTTGGTGGAAAAAATTGCCTACCTCTATGTAAATAAAAATAATAATGCCTTTTATTTATAATGCCCTTTACATCGCAAGATCTCAAAGGGCTACAAATGGAAAAAAAACGGCATGCATATTTTAGTTATAAAACATCTAAGAGGGGTGGGGGCATAGGTTCTGCTAAAAATAAATGTCTTAAGAGTTAGGCTCTAGCTCCCATGGTCCTCAATTTGGTGGAGGAGGTTTAAGTGGGTAGAGCGGTGGGAACGTGTTGTGTTTTGTAGACTGAGGAGTTCTTTGAGGCAGAGGGGGGCATGGCCATAAAGGCATTGGTGTGTGAGGAGGGAAACCTTGTATTCAATCTTGGTGGAGACGGTAAGACAGTGCAGTGAGCGGAGGATGGAGGTAATGTGCTCATATTTGCGTACTCTCATCAGGATCCGAGCTACAGCGTTTTAGATGTATTGGAGCCTCTGCAGGCTCTTGCTAGGGATTCAGATGAAGAGTGCGTTGCAATAGTCCAGTCTGGAGGAAATAAGGGCGTGGAACAGCTTCTCGGCATCTGAGAGGGAGAGGATTGGACGGAGTTTGGAAATGTGGTTGCAGAGGTGGTTGATGTGGGATTCAAAGGTGAGCTGGGGGTCCATTTTCACTCCAAGATTATTGACTGTGGATGAAAGAGGAATATTGGAACCAAAAAAGGTGATGCTGGTTATGGGTGATGGTCTGGTCTGGTGAGGAGAGCCAACAAGGATGGCTTCAGTTTTGGAGCTGTTTAGTTGGAGAAGGTTGTGCTCCATCCATATCTTTATCTCCTCCATACAGGTGGTGAGTTGTGACGTTGATAAGACTTATTGGCAACTTACTTATGCCCTTACTATCGCAAAAAAACAAAACAATTCTTGTTAACTGGAAAAATAGTTGGTGGGGTGGGGAAGGGTGGCTGGGTGGGGGGTGTCTGGGGGTTTGTGGGCGGCTGAGCTGGGTTGTGGTGGATGGCGGGGGTGGAGGTTTTCATGCATGCCAGATCCACCACACCAGCATCTATCGAAGATCAAACACAATCTGCTTCTTCCTCTGGTCGTTGAATCGGTGAAGGCTGATGTCTGTGGATCTCACTCTGCTTCATCTATCCTTCCTTCCTTTCTTCAGTCTCTCCTTTGGTCTCTTGATGTCTCCCTATTTTTTGGGAATTTAGATGTTTCTGGGGTTGGTAACCCGGTGGGTAGTAGGTAATGTCTGGTTGGTGCTGGATTTCACTTTCCTTTATTTTCTTTGATCCTTCCTCGGGTCTCTTGACAACCTCACGACTCTAGCTGGATTCTGTTTGAAGTATTCTGTTTAGGTGAACGGTATGGGATTTTTAATAGGTTTTAGGTGACCTAATGAGTACACACTCTCTCACACACACTCTCTCACACACACACAGGACATGCACATACTCACCCACATACAAAATAAAATAAAATAAAATAATAGATTAAAAAAATATTATTTTTTTTAAAGAAAAAAAAGAGAGAGAGCAATGATGATGACATGTCAAATCGGTAAAATTACCGAATGAACAATACTGAGCTCTCTCTGAAAAAAAAAAAAGAGACTCATTGGCAAACAGCATCTAATTCACAAACACCAGCACTAATAGCCACACGCCGTTTGAGTGACGCAAGCAATGTATATGAAAGGCTGATGTAAACTTGGCGCTTCCTTGATTCTGTGGAAGGATCTCATGCAGAATTTCAAGTGATCATGGCAGCAGCATGCTGCTGTATGCATGCAGATCACGCACGCTATTCGTCGGGTTGGGGACTCATTTTGCGATAATTTTCATGTGACAGATGCATTAACACTTCATTATGCTATATGAAAATCCATCTCTACTGTATGCCCAAGTCAACTTCTGAAAATATAAAAGATGATCGCACCAATAATTTTTATTTTATGGACTTTGAATGAATGAACGAATGACGTCGTCATCGTCATCTTCTCCGCTCACTACAGCTTAATGACACTAAATGAGGAAAACCCTTTTGGACCTCCTCCGTCCAACCTGGCTTTCTGATAACGCCATCTTTCTCGCAGCTGTTACGATACTGCCGTGTTCTTGTCGCAAATCCATTGCGATGTGTGGTAAATCAGGCGCAAATTTGCTCCCAGCTGTAAAATTTTGTGGACGTGTTGGCGCTGGTATATCATAAACGCAATATCCTGAGAGACGTTACCAGGGAGCAAGCTGCGGGTGCAGTTGTGCACCAATATTTAGCGCTTTTAGCGGACGCAGTGCATTCTTAGTGGATTTAGCCCTTCGTTTTTTTCAGTTCTCTTGGAGTTTGGGCTGTGCTTGTTTTTTGTTTTTTTCAGTTTCCCTCCCAATTGTGTCATACACTAACACTAAACGTCCGCAGGGACAAGCATGACATCACTCGCCATCCCTCCACACCCGCAAGAAACTATACCTATCCAGCCTGTTTTCCATGTCTCCCTAAGCCAACACAGATGAGGACAAAGGCTTTTTGCAGAGCTTGGTGATGAGCTGGTCATTTGAAACACACGTGTTGGCTGTGGGAGACATGGAAAACAGATTGGATAGGGGTACTCGAGGGCCACGGTTGAGAAGTACAGCTCTGCACCACTGTTTCCACCCTGTGTGTGGCTCTTCACTCTAGAATGTAATTATAATACAGTTCAATTATTACGAACTATCATAATCAATGCAGTCACTCAATAATCCTTCAACTGCATTCAGGGCTCGACTGGCAAAAGAAACATTATGACTGGGCCACGCACGCCAGTAAATGCATTCACAAAGGGGTACATTCTCCTGTGTGTTTAAAGAGCAACTCAACATCACATCAACATTTTTTAGCTGATAAACTCTATAAACGGCTGTCTACTAATGCTGTCTACATGACATGGTCATTATTTTGACATTCAGTGCTTGCTTGTTGGACGCTTGTATTTGGGGCAAAAAAACGTCTGTGTGGCACCATCTTCAGGTTTAACACTGGGATAAACACAATTTGGTCTCAAAAAGTGGGCGTGTGTTTTGTCGCATAGGCAGTGTAGGGTGGGTCCTCAATTTATGATGTCACAGATTGAGTACCGCTAGTTTTCTCGGGTTGGGAGGGGCTGGTGCTTGGAGAGCAGAATGACCTAGAATTTCTCATAGAGTGGTGAATGGGGGAAAACACCACTTGGCAATGTTTATAGTGAGGAATTATCATTTTTACATGGCTAAAACCCCTAAAAACTTGATTTTTCACGTTACTGACCTTTTAAGTGTATCAGTCTCGCACCTTAATGAAATGTACGTAATCTGGTTGGAGTTAAATTGAAATGAGGGCCACTATTGCCAACTATGTCACTCTGCTAATGGTGTAATTTGCTGTTTATTCTGTGAGTAGCTTAATGGGCTGCTCTGTCTAATTTGTGCGCTGGGTTTTTTGGAAAAAGTGGAGGTGGAAAACTATTTTTAAAATAAATTAATTGCAAAAAGTGAACTAAAAATGAATTAATTGCATCACATTAGTCAGCTAAATAGGCCTGTGTACGTAATACAAATACATTTCATGCACCGGTACTAGTCAGTACCTTAAACATTTAAACCACGGGGCACCCCGGCAGCCCACAGGCCCCGAACCGCGTCGCCGGGACCAGAGCGACTCAGCCGCCACCCAGCAGCCAACAGAGAATGAGAGAACACTTAGTTCTGTTCTGATTCATTAACATCCTTACACACAATATTCATTTCAATATATAATGCAATCTTTCATTAAACATATGCATCCATCAGCATGTGTTATTCTAACTCCATTCGCCTACCTACACACAAAATAGTGTGTACAGAGCAGGGTGGAGACAATGTCATCACAAGCTTAACATCAAACCTAAATCCCCTTATTTGGAGGTAGTAAAATATTTGAAAGCAGCACATTTCGATCAGGGATATCCAGGTAGAGTGACTTGACAAAAACCTTGACATTGAAGATAATAGAGTAGGCCTACATGAAAAAATTGAATAGACAGATTTTTTAAATTGTATTTCATGCACCATATTTTGTCTGATATCATAATGCATCCTATTACATGAATGATGTTGATTATTTTTTATATTTTCTTTAGGCCTACCTCCTAGTATCTCACTTTGAATATGTTGTAAACCTGTCAAGTGTGCACTGGTAATAATGTTTCCTCAGGACGAGGAACGATGCCATTGACACAGAAGCAGGACATTTACATTTTGAAAGAAATACAAATATAAAGGTCAAGGAAAATGTCACATACAGTGGCTCCCATCTCAGATTGTGAATCTCAAACTCCTATCTATCAAATGCCAGCCAAACATGTCAAGGGTGTTTATTGAGTTATGGTACAAAAATGCAACTATTAAGCTCTGAGCTGCTTATCAGAATTTTTTTGTTGGTGTTGTTTGAAAATGTCAAAACTGTTGATAAATCACTTGCTATTTAATGTCTTTTCAGGTCAGAGCAAAGAGTTGCTCTGCCTCTTAAACTCCAGATTTCCGACGTCGGCAGTTCACATACTGTACATTCCGTCACAAGCATGTTCGGAAAAAGAATAACTTCTAACATTCTTGTTAAACTTATGAAAATGTATTTTTGAAACCATGAGTGTTGGAAAAAAAAGAGAGATATTCAAGTACATAGCAAAATTAAAAATGTAATGCAAATACTGCATATTGATTGATGATACAAGAACATGCTGCATGTTGTGAAGAGTGTCCTACAGACATTTGCTTCTGCAGCTGTGAGCTGTGATAGGTAGTGGATTGCCATCAATCTCATTCATCCCCCCCAAAAAAACAAAACAATATTAAATGCAGACCGTAAGGTGTTTTCGCTTCACCTCCACAAACAGAGTATACAACTGAAGTGTGCAAACTGAGTAATCAAACTCATTTCATGCATCTCCAGTTTGCGATCCAGCAGACATGTACACATTATTCACAATTAGTAGAGATGCCCCATATGCCCTCCAGAGTTATCAGTCAGCAGGCCAACCTCTGGCCCCCAGTGCCAAGCGGCTGAGTATTGTCTGCATCTCTCGGCAGGCCATTAGCTGTCAGGATTTATTTCCTGAAAAGTCTAACGCCTCCATAGGGATGAAATTAGCAACTTGGACTGTCATTCACCTTTTCCACACAGGCAACCACTTGCTTACATTCCAATCTACAGGAAAATAGCACCTTGTCTACCTGCTGTTGTGGACTTCACTAAGTTCTCACCTATCTTACTCTCAGGTGTCATCCACTGCAAGTCAGAGTACATAGTCTCTTGCTTATGTTTACGACTGAAATGCATATACAGTAATATTATTCCCAGGGTTGGGACTGGTGTTGTTACTTTTAAAATGTATTCTGATACAGTTAGTTACCAGCTACCTGTTTAAAAATGAATAACATTACCATAATATTAAAATAATGTAACTTTTACATGACTACTTTACATGACACTTTTAATAGCTTTTAGGTAACTCCAATAGCAAATACGCTAATGAAGACAAAATAAGAATACATATAGCTACAATACATAATTGTATACATTGGGCCACTGCTATATGCGGGAGATAGAGACTAGACCAGCCTGCAAATAGCGAAAATCTGTGTCTAATTGACGGCCATTGGAAGGAAGGAAGGACTGTAGGTATGTATGGTCATTGGACGAGACGAGGCACACATCCCACGAGACGAGATGTCTCACGAGATTGAGTCCATGAGATGAGATGTTTAGCAAAAAAAATTGTATAAAAAAATGCCTAATATAAATTTGAGCAGACTGCAAGAAAATGTACGATCTAGCTCTAAGGTGAAAACATAAACATAAACAGGAGAGACACTTTTGTTACAGGCCAGGGTCATTATTCAATGCTGCTGCCATACAATAACAGCTTGTAACGTGCAGTGGCTGATCGGCCGTGGATGGCGCAGTGGGACAGCAACAAACGGGAGAGCAACAAAAAAAACCGGCAGTCCACAGATTCATTTTATTAAAAAGAAAGAAAAAAAAAACATGTCACAGTAGTCGTACGCTTCCACAGCGTCAAAAACATTGACGAAAAAGCGCTGCACATGCACACAAAAACAAAGAGGCTCCACCCTGTGGCGCAGAGCCACACTGCAGATTGTTACAAGCTGCAGCTAAGATCTTTCCTCTTACTGAACAATTGAGACAGCCCTCCAATAAATACAACCACATAGGTCGTTTTGAAAAGGTGGCAAATTACGATTAAGTGTTGCATGTTTTTTTTGTTTAGCGGGTCCATCAGGTCCAAAGACAAGTGTTTATGTGACTGAGCTATTTGGCCAGGGATTTTTTTTGTGTTGTCTACCATGTTTTCTTAGTGTTGACTACATGTTTTCTAGCGGTGTACAACCTTACTGCCTTTTCCTAACCTCAACCTTTAGTGTCCTATGTAAAGACGTAACGTGTACAGTACTGTACAATCTCACTGAAAGCCTCATCCTAACCCCAACCATTAGTCCGACGATGAATTGACATACATGTAAACATAAAAAAACCCACTAAGTTCATTACTGGCCTGTTAGCTCAGTAAGGTAGACTTTAGTCATGTGACCAGATGACCCCGTTTCGATTCACAGAATTTTTTTCCACTTTTTAACATGGCTGATAGAGGTCACTAAACTACAATATGTAACACGTATTTTGGTGCATGGTAAAACGACCAATATGGTCGTTATTGTTGGAGGACTTGCTAGAATAGTTTTAGGGCTGTATCTATACTGAAAAATATTTTTAATATATATTTTTTGCTTAAAGCTGCATGTTGCAAGAGTTTTTGCAGATTTGCGACACCTCTGGCAAAAAGCGGAATGGAAGCCAGCGACGTGCAAGCGCCCAGAGTGCAGAGACATTAGTTAGTGGTAGTTTTATTGTGCATTGCTTATTATAAATAGACCCTATCGCATTTTCGTGATGTGGTCTTACCTTTTCAACAAGAAGAAAGCAAGCTGTGGGTCCCGTTTCATCCTCTTAGGTTTTTCCACCTACTCCAATATTAACGCTGCTCCAATATTGATCCACGTCCTCCTGCGACGCTTGTGCGATTTCAGTTTTCCCATTTTTGTCACACTAAACAATGTTATCCTTTCCTGCTCTGTATTATGACTGTGGTCGGGAGACGCAGGGTAGATTTTTCTTTCGGTCAGTCACCTCCGTGGACAATTCTTGTTGCATGTCGCCAAAGTTTCGGCCCGATGGTTGAACAAAAGGAGCCACCGGGAGACGGAGGGTCTCAGTATTGGTTTATTATTATTTTGACACACTTTTATATCGGCTGTGACACACGCTTGTCTTTTCCCACGTAGAAACACTCCCAAACACTTCCCTGATCATTATTTCACTCTACAAAATAGGGGCAACATCCATTGTGCCACAGTAGTGCCTCCTGTCCATTATACAATTTTTAAAACATGTGTGGGTGAAAAATATGGTTATTTTAAAACTCCAACTTGCGTCAATATTGCGACATGCACTTTTAAAGAGCAAAATTCGAATTATAAATAAAGAAGGCAAAAAACATTTTACTTAATAATGAGCGACCAACTGTTTTTCATATTTAGTTAATTAATTAATTGTTACCTAAATTTAAACTAAGCACACTATTTTCCACTGTAGAAATTTTTCCCATAGATTTTGGTCTGTGGGACAAGGTGAAGTCAGAACCACAGTTAGCAATTTTGCCAGCACAGTTGAATAAGCCTGGTTTGTTAAAATGTGAAGGAATTGTTTGATTACTATATTAAGTGTAATCTTTGCGTGTTCAAAATAATTGTATCCGAGATCTGATGAACAAGGTTCCTTGCAAGGATTTATTTAAAAGCTTCCAAAGACACCGTTAGGACACCACATCTGAATGCAACGTGATGACCCCAAGTGTGTGGCAATCTACAGAACATTGACTCATTTATACTCAAAAGATAAAAGGTTCCTCTTCCCCTCCTAAGATGATTAAAGGACAGACATGTCGACTCCTAGTGACCAAATGTGTGATGTTATTAGTAAGCAGACGTTTACATACAGACATGTTGATTCCAGGTTAAACAAAGGTGTAATGTTATTAGTAAAGACATTTACATACAGTTCCCCTTCTTGACTGGGGGAACAAATGCAGTCAGGATCTTACCCCAGACTTTTAGTCTCTAAGGACAAAAGGCTCTGATAACATCATGCACATTCCTATCTTTAATAGCTATGAGGGTGAGAGGATAAAATAAAGTTCACAAAATCATTATTCCACTGTATTCTATTAAACACTCATGATTATATCACATTGATATGCCTATAAGTAAATTCAAAAACAGTAAAACATCAAATTGAAAATGTTAAATGTCTTCAGTCCTACCTACGTCCCTCGAAGCCATCTCCTGATGAAGGTCTTGTTGAATGAAAAGTGCGTTCGACAGTTGGTCAATTTTTTTTTAAAAAAAGAGGCTTTGTCAGCCTCTTTCCGAACCCTGGCTCACTGCCAGAGATCGCAAGAAAGGTCACAGGACTTCATTCCCAGTGTGACTCAATCCGTGCCCAGGGAAAAGGCACTCCAAACGGGTGTGGTGGGATCCGTTAGATGGCTCCAATTGGTGTGGGCGCAGATCAGCAGCTTAGTCAACCCCCTCGGTCGGGGTCAATTGATGTGATTGATGAGCCTGGGACCTCATGTGGCTCCCACTATTATGATCAGCAAACCAGATCGACCATTTTTTCACCATATCTGAAAGCAAAATCATTATCATTTAGTCACTTATAACATACAGTCTTCATTCTTTACTTTGAAAAGAGCACCTGGTAATTTTTAGCAAATGTTAATTGTTTCTATATCTTATGAAGTGTTCCTAGGAAACCCTTATGATGGTAGATAATGATTAATCAAATATTTTACCATGATATTTACTGTTGTAGATTTAGCATAAATGTGCTCTTTGTCGTACATCAAATTTCTGTATTTTTAACGCTGGTTTCTTATTATAGCAGTGTAAATCATTTAAAAACAACATCATCTTAACTCAGAACTATTCATGTCCGGCCGGGCCATAAACAGTCTGAGAAGATATTTATATATATACTTATACCTTTAATAAACACTGCAGTCCTGCAGTTCATTTTTAACAACTTGTCTCATGAAAAAATGTCACCCAGGTGTCTCAATGTTCCTTCCACACCTAAATGGCATATTCCATGGGCTCTAGAAATTATACTTTTCAATCGTTTCTGAGATGGAACATACTTACCGTATTTCTGCTATAAGGGTCGTCTTTTGTCATCTTTGTAGAACTTACTTTCCAACTCCCATCCTCTCCATTCTCTGCCTGTAAATTCCTCACACCAAACTTCATTCTCACATCAGACTTCCTTTTCAATCATACACAGACAGACCAGTCATTCCCCCATCTGATAAAGATCAATTTTGATAATTTCAGACCTGAATGTGAAAACTGCAGCCGCTTCCAAATTGCTGCTTCAAAGAGGAAAAAACAGACACCTTGTGTCCTGTAGATTAGAAAAACAACCAAATTGTGACAATTTGGCCAACACCAGAATTATAAAAAGATCTCCAGCTGAGCTAGCCATGAGCCATCAAAACAAAAGCCTTTGAGGCAAGAGTTTGTAATGTAAATTTGAATCCTGTTCAGGTAACTTAAAGTGAGCAAAACAACTCAAGCAGATGTAAATTAAGATACTGCAGCGGAGGACTTTTAGGGTCAGTAAGAGAAGAAAATCTTTTTTTTTAAACAACCCCATTAATCTATTGCAGGTCACAAATCTTCCAAATATCTGCCATCTCAACTAGTAAAAGAAACGAGTTATAATCAGAAAAACAAAACAAAATCCCTACTTTAAACCAACCAAAAAGTATTCTTAAAATGCTATCTAACCTCACCTCTTCTACAGAGTAGTGGGGGCTTGTAAAACACAGCAGGGAACTTTGCAGATCATGACCCAATTAAAAATCAGTGCTGCGACCTAAATCAAAAATTAAAAATTTAACCAGCAAATTCGCCGTAAGTGTTCCACATCTGAGTCCAATCTAGAAGCTAAAGTTATAAAAGAGAAATGGGAAAAAAATTAGAAGGCCAAATTCAACAAGCATCAAACAACGGAAAATATAGTATTAAAGATTAAAATAAATTTTATACTACCCTAATTCACATAAGCTGTTCTCAATTTCCGAAACTGCTTTGCTATAGGTCACATCTTCCCTTCTGACATAGTACAGAGTGCAAATGTCTACAAACAGAATACAACATACGACCTCAGGCACCAAACTCAGATGATTCCAGAACTTTGAGTCCACAACTGGAGTTCATATTCCTTCCTGTCCTTGTAGATAGCAGTTTATGCAGGGCAAAGTTCAAAGCGGGCACTGGGCTTTGTGCACTGGAGTTCTCAGGAAAAGTTCATCATGGCAGAATCGATGATAATCCTGTCTGCTCAAAAAGTTGCTGGACATTATGCTCAAACAATGCATAAGAGTCATTGAACAGTCACAGGACGAGCGGATTTACAGTGTACCATCCTTTTCGCAGTCCGTGTGGTCACTTCCCCCCCGAAAGTGACCATCGTTCAGTTCGCCGTCCACTCTGTGCACCAAGCATAGCAAGAGAATGCTGTTCATTCCATTTCCAGCACTTTTTGGTTGAGTCACCCAAGTGAAACACCTTTCAGTCAAAGATTGAACCTGCTCGAAACACTACACCTCGTAACAGACAGAGGAAGATGAGATCATAGCAAGAGAACACTGCTTGTTGTCATTCAATTTCCAAGAAAAAATAAAATAAAAAATTCCCCCAAAATATTTTGTTTTCCAAACCCCTAATTTATTCATTTATTTATTTTGTGTTTTTATTTGAATTTGATCACTACACTATAGCAAGTAGTAGTACTATATTTACGCATATGTCTACCATAGACATCTTCATTACGTGTTACCTCAAATTTAAGAAAATGTGACAGCTGTCAGTCACCCCGGCCACTTGAAGGAAAGTCCTCTCCAGACTTCTAGAATGGGACTCAGAGGACAAAGGTTAAATCATTTTCACACCTACGAATAAGTTATCAGAGATGCAGGGGAAATCAAAAATGAAAAGTCTATTTCAATTAAAATTTGGTTTTATTACTTATTCAACTATATTAAAATTTGGTTTTATTACTCATTCAACTATAAAAAACACAGATCTGATTTTAAAAATAATATGATAGTGGCCTGTAGTTAACACCTAGACCTCTATATCCTTCCGCATAACAGGAACAATTTGATTTTAACAGATTAGCATTAGAAGACCCCTGCTATTCACACACACAACAGACTACAAGTCTCCTAAATGGAGACAATGGGAGAGAGGACTAAACTTATCACACCCCCCCTCCCCACAGGAGACAAAAAGGAGAGAGAGAGAAGGGGGGCGGAAGAAAAACTTATCATACACACTCCCCTGTCCTTTTTTATCTAGTTTAATTTAATTTTAACAGACAACAGTACAAATCACCACCTTCTTAAAACAGCAGCTCACGGCCCCCATCCTTTCAGAATATGCAGATTTCCTGCTACCATTCTTTTTCACCCTTTTTGAGGACAAAGAAACTGGAGAGAGAGGAAATTTTTTCCACCTCTTTTCCATTGAAACCTACTCTTTTCCTCTTCCTACAAAACGCCATTCATATACATCCTATCTTATCTCGCTCATTTTTGGAGACACAAAATACCTGCCTTCCAACAAACTCAGTCCTCCTTTCACTTAACTTCAGTTCCTCTCCATTGTCATAAAGGCATTGAGGAGAAAAAACCCAAAACCAAGAAGAAATCAAATCCCCCCTTTAAACTCACAATTCACACATGCTTCACATATTCACAGTTTCAACTCACTAAACTAGACCCAGAACACACACACACAACACAAACTCCTCAACTAAATTCAGTGGCGTCTCAGTTGTTGAACCAATTCAAAAGACCATAATTCTCACCGCAACGTTGCTCATTTCTCCTCCAAAAAATAAAATAACCACAGACGAACACAAACCTCTCCGAAGTGCGCACTCATTTGTAAAATACACCGTTACTTCGTCGAATAATAACATCACCACGTACTTATAGCTCAAATGTCGACTTATTCGCGCAAAATCCATCGCAACGTTACGGCTGCGACACAGACACGTCGCGCACATTGTAAGACAACCAACGAAAAACCGCGTGGCCACAACACACCATGGAGCTTAACAAACAAACGCGTACACTCAGCAATTCATTTCTAAGTTGGTTAAAATTTTCCCCGCGGGTCATCTTTCACAGTCAACACTTCATCCAATTTATGTTCCAATTTCTTAACAGATGCGGCTGCCCGCAGCTAACTCATCCTTAGCCTTAAAAACAGATTTGTGTGGTAGCGTCTTACCAAAAACTCATCTCCTGTGCATGGCTACTCGTACGCTGGCAGAGCCGCTAGCTTAGCATCAGCCTCCTCATTCTCAAAAATCACTTAACACCGCCATCCGCGCAACTTTCACAGAGCTACCCAACGCTAACATTCTAGCACAACCCAACATTTGGTCCACGACCCCACACCGTCTAACTTTTCTTCCATTCGAAGAAACTATAGATGTGTTTTTCACGGAGGTAATCAGCGTCTGGCGCTGTTTACACAATCAAATTCCACGAACACACCACATTTTACAACGGTGAGAACCAACCACTATCACAATTAGTGCGCATTCAAACATTTAAAAGAGTTTCATACTTACATTTACGCCGTGGTGGAAATGCGTCCAGCATCATGAACTCACTGTTCGCTTAGCGACCAATTCTGACTCTCGACCGGAAGTCTATGCAAATCGAACCTCCTTAGTTACGGTCGAATTTTTTCATCCATAATATGTAGTAATTAGTCGTTTTTAATATTTATAAAGTCAGTGACGTCTCACTTATGATACTACAATATAACAGATCAAAACTATTCTCATTAATCCCCCCAAAAAAATTATTATTATATATTTTTTTTTTCTCAGAAAAATAAAAACAAGACGAAAATAAAACAGATCTGCGCGACTTTAATAAATATATCCAGGATCTTCACGGACTTACTTCTCACACAGCACTCGAACCGTAGTAATTAATCCTATATTCGCCGTGGAAATTCAATATCATATGCCGTTTCAAACGGCGGAGCGCTCCTTTCAGCTAAACAAAATTATCCAAAAACAATAAATATCGCGATCTCTCGATTTCTTAGCAATAGCATTTATAAATAATAAAAGCTATGCGTCAACCTGTATCCCTGAAAATAAATACTGCTTTAAGACGATCACAAAGCAGTCTCTTGGCTCCTTCGCAGCGAAAAGTTGTTTCCAACTCTACATGTACTTAACAATTGCCTCAGAAATGCAGGGACTTACAATCTCTAAGATTCCTTCAGAACGAGACTGCCGTGTGTTTTCTGTAATTTTTAATAAAACGCCTGCTTCAGCCCGTTTGCCACAATCCGTCTTAATTGTGCACAATCCATCGTAACGTTACGTACCTCATCTGTGCATGCGTCTACCTGCTGAACAAATCTATTCAAGAATCTAACGGTTTCTTAACAGCGGCGTAAGTCCGCTGCGTCAATTTATACCTCTTAATATCAAATTTATCCAAGAATCTCTCGACTTCTTAGCAGCGGCGCAAATCCGCTGCGTCTGCCTGTGTTTCCCTTTCAGCGCAACAACCAACGTAACGACACTTCCGTAAACAATGCTGTCGTCACCACATACGTGTACAGTTCGAACACCGTAGTAAAATCCGAAATCAGGGACTTCGTGTCCAACACAACGACTTCAAATTTTACTAACACCTTTTCACACAGATCTCATCTCCAATGTAATTTTGCAAGACGAATACCAGCTGCAGCGACTCGAAACAGACAGAATTCCTCAAACGTGGATAAATGTCCACTCACCGTAATTAATTAGGCGCCTGGAATTGTATCCGTCCGTGAACGCCACAGCCCGCAACGTCAGGGTCACCAAATGAAGGAATTGTTTGATTACTATATTAAGTGTAATCTTTGCGTGTTCAAAATAATTCTATCCGAGATCTGATGAACAAGGTTCCTTGCAAGGATTTATTTAAAAGCTTCCAAAGACACCGTTAGGACACCACATCTGAATGCAATGTGATGACCCCAAGTGTGTGGCAATCTACAGAACATTGACTCATTTATACTCAAAAGATAAAAGGTTCCTCTTCCCCTCCTAAGTTGATTAAAGGACAGACATGTCAACTCCTAGTGACCAAATGTGTGATGTTATTAGTAAGCAGACGTTTACATACAGACATGTTGATTCCAGGTTAAACAAAGGTGTAATGTTATTAGTAAAGACATTTACATACAGTTCCCCTTCTTGACTGGGGGAACAAATGCAGTCAGGATCTTACCCCAGACTTTTAGTCTCTAAGGACAAAAGGCTCTGATAACATCATGCACATTCCTATCTTTAATAGCTATGAGGGTGAGAGGATAAAATAAAGTTCACAAAATCATTATTCCACTGTATTCTATTAAACACTCATGATTATATCACATTGATATGCCTATAAGTAAATTCAAAAACAGTAAAACATCAAATTGAAAATGTTAAATGTCTTCAAATGTGATCAGCATAGCAAGTGTGTCAGGATGTCAGCATCAAAGTGTGCACAATCATTTATGCAAGTAATCAAATGCCCCTTGCACATGCTAAGCAATGCTAGCTTAGCATTAGCAGCACTAGCCACATTAGGATTGAGGCACTGAAGCTGCCATTAAATGCTGGCAACAGGTAATGTATAGTACAATGTCAGCGCATTTAAATATATATTTTTTTAGCGTCTCTAATTATCAATTTAAGTTGTTTTTATTTCAAGACAGCGGCGACTCATGTCGAGAGAGTGAACACACGGGAAATGAGGAAAACATTCTATGCCTTAAATTATTAAAAGCTCAACTGAAAATAGCTACATATGCATCAAATAAATAAATATTTTTTGATAAATTTTCAAATCAATTTGATAAAATTACATTAAAGCAAAGTTTTTTTTAAATTACTTTAACTTTACTCCTAGACAATGAAATGAAGTATGCTACTATACACAATGTGAATTTAAAGGCACAGTGTGTAATAAGTGGCCACTAAATGTTGCTGTAGCTTAGAATGCATGCATTTAGAAGCACGCAAACTATGCTAGGTCAGAGAGACCACTCTCCGCAAGCCTACCACCAATTCTTATCAAAACAAATTTGCATCTCAAATTAAGTGACTAATTCTCCAAAATTATTCGCAAGGAAAAAAATTATTCGAGCTTTGCCTTTGGTCACAAGCTGTACGTTGTGACTGAAAGAACAAGATCTAGAACAAGGTACAAGCGACCGAAATGAGTTTCCTCCGCAGGGTGTCCCGGCTCTTCCTTAGGAATAGGATGACAACTTTGGTCATCTGGGAAAGACAGAGTCAAGCTGCTGCTACTCCACTTTGAGCGGATCCAGATGAGGTGGCGTGAACATCTGGTGGTGCGGTGTTCCGTGCATGTCCCACCGGCAGGCTGGTCCTAGGGGCCACTGGAGACATGCTGGAGAGTCTCTCTGCTGGCCTGGGAATGTCTTGGGATCCCCCAGGAGGAGCTGGACAAAGTGGCTGGGGAGATGGAAGTCTGGACTTCCCTGCTAAAGCAGCTGCCCCCGCGACCCCACCCTGGATAAGCAGTAGAAAATGGATAGATGGATGCATGGACTTGGCAACGAAGGAAATTATATTCAAATGAGGGGGTGATCCTACGTGTTTCTTGGGTTGAACTATTTGTTTATTATTTGATTGAATGTAAGTGCAGATATCACAGCCACAGCAAGACAAAATCAGCACACGACTCTCAGCGGTAAATATGAATGCAATTTCAAAGGATCTCCATTTGTTTTTGGATATTGCTGGACTTCCCTGCTAAAACAGCTGCCCCCGCAACCCAGGATTACCTAATTTAGGCAGTTTTGCTCCTTCATATCATTTAACCACTTATTACAAACACTGTAGTTAGCAGAGCAATGTGTGGGACATCACAAAATCCTATTCATTCCATGAAAACAATTGTATAAAATGAGGGAAATGCTCTTTAGGACTAATAATTGTACTGGTACAGTATGTGTGCAAATGTTTGGAAACTTTTAAGACCTCAGAGTTTCATTATTCTGCTTTAGTTGCCTAAAAAGTGAGTATTTCTGAGGAGGAACCCAATGGAACGTTATCATGATATTGACCTCAAAGCGAACAAACAAATACTATTATTATTTCAAATTTTGAAAGAATATTTTATTTATGATTTTATTTAAGGGCTGCTTGAGTAGTGCGGAACAACTGTTTCAAAATTCATTTTATTAGCCATTAGTATTTGCTCCATCATTTAGATTTTAATGTGACCTTCACAGTATAAACTCATAACATTTAGACTACGTTATTATGTCCCACTGGGAAGCTTCTGGCTTGCTTTAGGTCTGACAGTTGGCCTTTGATAAGTGTGCTGCTTAAAGAGCAGAATAGTAATCGCTTTAGAGTTCAGTGTACACCCAGATGGGGGGACATTTCAGTGCCACTCATAATGAGTTCAGAGGCAGGACAACGTAATCATTGGCTCACTTGACAAATGAAGTATCATAATGAGAATACCCCCCCCCCCCTTTTTTTTGGGAGAAATAGAAGTGTAGGCTACGTTGTAATATGAAAGATATTCGAGCACAGTGTATGGGGGGGGGGGGGGAGGTTCTCTTATCTTTACAGATCCTTGTGGTTATTTTTATGGCATTGTTTGCATAGAGCATGTAGTAAATATGGTTTACTCCCTTAACTTCTATGCAGGCAACATGGTGCAGTTCCCACTCAATGGTGGTATGTAATCTTAAATGGTTATCTGAATGTTTCCAGTGTTTGACTGGCTGCCAATCCAGGGTGGACTTTGACTTTCACAATTAGCTGGGATATCTTACAGCCTCATAAAATCATGTACCGTTACAATGGAAATATTGGGATTTTAGAAAGTTTCACATCATGTCAGAAAGTATTTGTGCTCAGACAACAACATACATAATGACAATATTTGACAATTTCAGTTTATAAAGCAGGGTTCTTAAATTTGTTATCATCAAGGGCCACATCATTATAGTAGTGCTCACAGTGACAATTGTAGTTATGAAACCACAATATAAACAACACTCATGTCAAACTAGGGTGACCATATTCCCATTAAATTTGGGTACTAGTCACAGTTACACAGTGTTCTTGACTTCCTATTAGTCACGTAATGCCAACCGGACATTATCATGAATTTATAAAACCCCCGGATGCCCGAACAGGACGTAAGAAAATGGACTGTCCTCCCAAATAGCCTCCCAGGAGAGGACATTTGGTCACCCTAGAACACATCATGCAGGTTAAGCAGCAAACGACAAAGCTGGCAAAACATTGATGAGCGGCAGACTTCTTTTAATTTCCCATAGCTTTTTGGAATACTGTGTTTTCTTTGCGGTCTGAATATTGATCTTGCGTTATCGTTGTATGAAATTACCCATTAATGGTCCAAATAAGACATATTAACTTGAAATATAGATTATTTTGCGTGCAAAAAAAAGAAGTTTTATTTAATTGTAAAGAAATATAGGAGTGTGTTCCATCACCCATGCTGCTACTGTTCAAATATCAATTTCGTGTATTTTAGAGTGGAGCCGAGTCAGACCCCATTTATTGCCCATTCTTAGTTTAGCCCACCTTACTCCCCAAGTGGAGCCCAACAACAAAACCCATGCCAGCCAATGCCCAACAAGTGATGCCCATATGGGCCCCAACTGTACGTGTACATGTTAATACTTGGGCGGGCCACCCAAGTAAATTGGCCACTACCCAAGAAGTTTTCAAGAAAATTTATTAAAAACATATTTAAAAAGAAGGAAAAAAAACGTGCGCGACAGGATATACCCATGTAACGTTAGTTCACTGTCACTCACTTGTGGATTGTGAGGCTAGAGGAGACGTAACAGGACTAAGACCCACCCCCCGTCCAACCCGCCTTCTATCCCCACCGCTAGAGTCAACCCACCCAAGTAGATTTCAAATCTGTGGGAAACACTAGTAGTGTGCATAAATTTGAATCCCTGTTATAGACACAAGAGAACCATTTTGCTAGACTATAAGCTCTCTGTACAATCATTCAAGCTGGACTGTTCCGATTATTAAAGCTAATATTAAGCTGTTAGCATCTACTTGTAATTAGACTCAACCAGGGGAATTGAGTGTAAGCAAAAGAATCATGGAATACAAGTTACATATGGACAATAAATAAATAAAAAAGAGAGAGAGAGTGTGAGTGAGTGAGAGAGAGAGATTAATTATATAATATTTATGTCTCAACTTAAAAGGACATATTATAGAAAATCTGCTTTTTAATTGTTTCTAAAGTGTGGCTGGGTCAGTGGAGTGCCTGTTCTTCCATCAAGTAACCAAGTAAATCTGCCTCTTTCTGAAAATGCTGTCTGTGATTGAACGTTTCTGAATTCCTACTTAGTGACCGCTCCCACACTGAATTCACTGTACACACCCATGATATTTACTTTGAATTTGAATATTGCTTTACATTGTCTTTTTTTCCATAAAAAATGAAATAAATAAATCATTGATTAATTGATTGATTGATTGTGCCCGGGTAGGCCACCATTGTAGCCAGTCTGTCACTTAACTACATAGAAGCACAACAGAGTTAGCATTTAGGTTAGCGTTAACTAACAGTGTTACCAGCGTTAGCTGCTGACAACTGGCACATACTGTGTGCGTACTGGGGTGGGGGGGTATTTGTGTCTGGTAATGCATTGAGCTACTGCACCATCTGCACGCTAATTGTGAAAGTGTAATTCACTGTTTTTGTGATGAAATATTGCCTAAGGAAAAATACAACAAAATCATTATGGGCTGTCGCATTATGAGGGGGGAGATGGTTAAATGTACCAATAGTGGCTTTGTGTAAGAGTGATGCATTTACAATCTGGATGCAGAGGTGAGACGACTTTGTTGGCCTGGAGCGTATCTCAGAACCTCAAGAAGTCTCCAAAAAGCATAACTGCGATAGGAGCTGTACAGACTAGTTGAGTAGGCTGGAAAAAGCCAGGCTCCAGCAGGAATGATAACAACTTCAAAGTCAAATGAGAGCAGGGAATTATTCCACTGCTCAAAAAGTGTCCTGTGATTGCAAGTTTTTTATTTATTTTTATTTTTTAACACTGTAAATTCCCACCATGCAGAACTTGCTGCTGCTGTGCTAGGCCGAGAATGAGAACAGGTTTATCATTTGGTCAAGTTGTGCATACATTACCTGTCTGTCTCAGCAGCAAGCTCACCAAGTGAAAATATTTTTTTTGTCTGGCTGTGGAAATCCCATAGCTGGCAAGCTCCAGCCCACACCCGGTGTCATGGGCGGGCATTGGGGGTCCGTGACCGCCCTGAGAGTCACCCGTCCTGGATTGGAAGATGTTTGTAGACCCTCTATTATTCTTCCTACCTTGGTCTGTCGTCCTTCAATTCAACCAATCCAACTAGCAAATTTCAGAAATGCTGAATGGCTCTGTTTTTAATTTAGCATGGACATTCAGATTATTTTTATTTTTTTAAACACTAGACAACAAGACGTGACGAGGCTGCGAACAAGAGTGAGCAGGAAGCACTCGCGCTGCTATCTCCTTCTAAAAGTACGGATGTTGGGCTGAACACTGAAGTAAGGATTAGGAGAGTAAATTACATCAACTAGAAGTACACAGAACAGAACTGGGCAGTGTTATCCATGAGGATACCTGAGGGACGACAACGATAGAGAGGTCCATGGGATCGCGGTGGCGGGCAACAATTGCAGATAGGTTGCATAGGCCTATACAGTAGATATGTTTATGCTGAAGCATAACTTTTCAATTAAATAAACATACACAGAACAACACATTGGTTTTCGTTTGCGGACAGTCTAAAATGCTTAATGTAGAAAAAAAAAACTTAATGTGGCTTAATGTTCAAAAACTAGAACCAATCGCCACCATAATTCCCTTTCCCCTTTTTACTTGTGCCCACTTGAACCTCTGACAATACAATCAGCACCCAATGAACACAGTATTTTGAATTTTATAGTCATTAAGCTTTTTCCTCCCATGGGTCAAAGGGTGTTCTTCAGAAATTCAAAAAACTAAAAATGAAAAATTCAATTTTGCACCCTCTTTACCTTTTCTCAGACGGCCATTGAACATTAGATGATTATGAAACCCATGCATTTAGAAGCATTTAGCCGTTCGTTTGTCAATCGTAGTCGAGCAATTTGAACAGTTGATGACGCTGCAGTAATTTTCGTACCACTTTTTCTCTTGTGTTGGATGATCCACCATTCATTTCGTGTTTATTTGTCACGATCAATCACAATATCACAATAACTCAAACACAGAAGAAAATCGTCTTTCAACAAAACAAAATGGTCGCCACGGAAATTGTCAGACTCGCCCATTGGACATAATGACGCTTCTGCTTCTTCCTTATTCTGTGGGTTCCTGCAGAGCTTGCTGATGAGAAATCAAAATGTGTTGAAATAATCCATCCCATCCATTTTCTTAACCGCTTGTCCTCACAAGGGTCGCGGGGGGCTGGAGCCTATCCCAGCTGGCTTCAGGCAGTAGGCGGGGTACACCCTGAACTGGTTGCCAGCCATTTACAGGGCACACAGTGACGAACAAGCATTTACACTCACAATCACACCTATGGACAATTAGGAGCGCTCAATTAACCTGCCATGCATGTCTTTGGAATGTGAGAGGAAACCGGAGTACCCGGAGAAAACCCACGCAAGCACGGGGAGAACATGCAAACTCCACCCAGGAAGGCCAAAGCTCGTACTTGATCTCATGTCCTCTGCACTGGGAGGCGGATGTGCTAACCAGTCAGCTCCCGTGCCGCCCTGTTGAAAAAATAAATAACTAAAATCATAGTAGTATATTTGAATTTTGTAGAAATATCAGCACTATTAAACACCTCAAAGATAATATTGTACTCAAAAAGATATATCAGAAGTCTTCAGCTCCTACAAAAATCTATCCAAAATGTTTATCTCATGTACATTTATAAGAATTTATTTTGTTCTGTGCCCCAACCTTTTTCCAGTCCTGACATTCAGTTTGAGGTGAGCTGATCTGATCTACTTTATCTGAGGGATGAATCCCAACTGTGTGCATCAGTATCAATAAAACATGAGGCTTTTATCTATGGAACTTGCACTGCATAAATATACTGAAGATGTAATCAGGAGTGCGGCAAGGCCTGGTGATCTACTGTGCGTCTGTGCCCTTGACTCTAGGTCGAATGCTGGACAGTCAGGGACAAGATTTATTCAAATTAAAAGTGCAGTGACCTACGCCAGAAAGAATGAGGCATACAATGGCAAACATTAGGGCCCATTTTTATTAAGTTCTCTCAGAGTATCTCTTAGCCTGGAATCTAGGTGCCAGTGATTTTGCTCTGTGGCATAGCGCACGACATTGGGTGTTGCAGGTGGATGATGACCCTCAAGCTTTCATATTGGTCCTCATGCAGAAAGTAGCATTAAAATTTGCTGCTCTCTTAATCTGCCATTGATCGGCTATTATCCGGATAAAAACAGAGGGAAAAGTTTTTGTTCCCCCCCCTGCACTTTAAAGAAATCAGAAACAGACTTGTGATGAGTAGTTCCACCGATTATGTTGGTGGCTCTGACAGCAGAACAGTAAACTAAACCAAAGAATAACTAAAATGTCAAAAAAGAGGTTGGAAAAAATTGTAGGTCGATGCACTCAGTTGAATAACAAATATTAGGGTTTTGGATCTCTGGTCTGTAGCTGACATAATACGTATCTCAATACACTCCCAACTAACTGATGAATGCAAATCCAAATGCACCTTCAGACAGTAGCCACCAGTGACGTGGTTTATGGCTGGGAAGGCACTGAAGTTAGAATCTGGTTACAAAATTTATGTGGCGTGGTAGGCTGATCTTAAAAACAGTAAAAAAAAAAAAAAGACTGACTCCTGTCTGATTAATCAAGGTATTCACATTATTTCACCATTCTTCACTGCAAATAAAAACATGAAAAGCTGTGTTTGTTTATTGGTTTGACTTCAGATCCTCATTTTATCATCAATGCAGAAAGTCCGACACTGGCCTTGCCATCTAATGAATACAGAATATATTGGTATCATGATTAGCTAAACAAAAACAAGATTAAAATAATCACATAAAAATCTATATATACACTAATTAAATTTGCTATAAGAGTGAGGGTCTGCTGGGACCAGAGGTGGAATGTCACCTCTCTGGCAGGGAAGGAGCTGGTGTGCAAGGCAGAGAAGTTCCGACTAGATATAGTCGGACTCGCCTCCACACACAACTTGGGTTCTGGTACCAATCCTCTTGAGAGGGGTTGGACTCTTCCACTCTGAAGTTGCCCACGGTGAGAGGCGCAGAGCAGGTGTGGGCATACTTATTGACCCCTGGCTAGACGCCTGTACGTTGCAGTTTACCCCAGTGGACGAGAAGGTAGCCTCCCTCCGTCTTCAGGTGGGGGGACGGGTCCTGACTGTTGTTTGTGCTTATGCACCGAACAGCAGCCACCCAAAAAAAGTACCCACCCTTTCTGGAAGTCCTTGGATGGTGTGCTGGAGAGCGCTCCTTCTGGGGACTCCCTCGTTCTGCTGGGGGACTTCCAACGCTTACGTGGGCAATAACAGTGAGACCTGGAGGGGTGTGATCGGGATGAACGGCCCCCCCGACCAGAACCCGAGAAGTGTTTTGTTATTGGGCTCCTGTGCTTGCCACGGACTGTCCATAACGAACACCATGTTAAAACATATAGGTGTCCATATGTGCACTTGGCACCAGGACACCCTAGGCCGCAGTTCGATGATGCGGACTCTGTATCGGTCTGTTGTGGCGAAGAAGGGGCTGAGTCGAAAGGCAAAGCTCTCGATTTACTGGTCGATCTACGTTCCTACCCTCACCTATGGTCACGAGCTGTGGGTCGTGACCGAAAGAACAAGATCCCGGATACAAGCGGCCGAAATGAGTTTCCTCCGCAGGGTAGCCGGGCTCTCCCTTAGAGATAGGGTGAGAAGCTCGGTCATCCGGGAGGAGCTTAGTGTCGAGCCACTGCTCCTCCGCGTTGAGAGGAACCAGTTGAGGTGGCTCGGGCATCTGGTTCGGATGCCTCCTGGACGCCTCCCTGGAGAGGCGTTCCGGGCATGTCCCACCGGTGGGAGGCCCCGGGGACGACCCAGGACACGCTGAAGAGACTATGTCTCTTGGGTGGCCTGGGAACGCCTTGGGATCCCGTCGGAGGAGCTGGTTGAAGTGGCTGGGGAGAGGAAAGTCTGGGCTTCCCTGCTAAAACTTTTGCCCCCGCGACCCGACCCCAGATAAGCAGTAGGTGATGGATGGATGGAACTCTGCTATAAGAGAAATGTGTGTTTCTTTTGAACAAACAGTCACATTATTTTTGGAACAAATCTGCACTTAAAATAAGTTATCCTACACGCTAAAGACCTGGGGTCCCCGGACAACAGGTTGGCCCAAGTAGCCCGCAGGCCTGTTCTCACCAGTGATGAGACATTGTGATTTTCTAGGATTGTTGTAGGAATAATAATTTGAAAATGTAAACACTGGCAATGATTTATAGAAATTAAGTGTTATATATGATATTTATGCTTCCTAAATATTGTGAGAAATCATTAGAATGATCAGTGTTCTTGATTCATACACTTCAATAAATTAATTATTTATAACATACAATAATTACACTATTAAAGATAATTTGAGAAAATTGGTTATTTCCAAAGTGTGTGTAAAACTGGAAGCCCTTTGCATTTATCAGCACCCAATAAGTAGCTCTCACTTTTAAAAGATTGGTGACACCTGCGTTTGATGCTGATGATCTTTTTCCAGATGCAATGAATGACGAGCCAAACTAAAATAACCAAATTTCTGGCATTATTTATTCATTTTAAATTTTCATCCAATGCACATGTATATTATATATTGAACCCAAGAGACCCTGAAGTTATTTTTTAAAATTATTTTTAAAGAAACCCACCAGACAAGATGTCATAACAAATGTAAATACAAATACTTGTAAAAATACCAAACTAGACAATTATGTATGATACAGTATGTATTAAAATAGTAAAGACAGCAAATCAAGGTACCCAATCTGATAGACGCAGTGTCGTATATGGGTTAGCACACCTGCCACACAGTCTGAGGTTGTGGGTTTGAATCTCGGCTCTTGCCTCTTTTAATGGAGTTTGCAAGACTCCTAACAGTCCATAACTGAATCTCCACTGCAGAAGTAGCACGTCCTGGCCAAATGCCTTTGACATATTAAGCTTGCAGAAAAACATGACATCATCAAAAATCACATTAATTGATAAGACACTTGAATCCTCCCTGTGATGTAACAATAACAGTTGTTTTGGAATAATTTCAGACAATATGCAAGTTGATTTGTGCCTTATTAAAGTGTTAATGATTTTATATAGATCCACATGATTAAAATGAGAATAACGACATCCTAGAATCCACGTACAATTGATATTTTACCAGTATGCAAAGCATACAATATGTACAAATCAAGTTGGAAAAAGTATAGATAATAGATCCATGGCTCCCAGATACAGTGTCTTATAAAGGACATACAGATGAGGGCCACTTTGTCTTGTCAGTCAAACTTCCTTTATATGAAAAACTAATTTGGGTTGTCACTGTGAGCATTCGAATAATTAGGCTCACCACTTAAGTGGACATCGTTGACAACATCAGACTGTGATGATTTCACATCCGTGTTCCGATACGTCTGAAATCTGCTGCAGGTGATTCTGGCGATGACGGCCAACGCAATCACAGTGGCAAAGATCACCACTGCTATAACACCTACAAACAGTGGCATGTGGTAAACAGGGATAAAAACAGCCTCAGAAGAAGCAAACAGCCAGGTATATTTTGTTAAGTTAGATCAGCATCAACATGTTATTTTGGCATGTTCATGAACATACCATTTCTGTTGAGGTCTACGTACTGTATATGCGAGATTCTACATGTGTACTTTATAATGTTTTATACTATACATCATTAAGCACGCGTGTAGAATTTCTTACGCACCTACCAACTGTAAATAAAGCATGCACCAAACAATGTTTTTTTTATTTTGATACAATTGCACTGATAGATGTGTTACTTTTACACAAGTAGTGTCTATTGTTTACACTAAGAAATTGTGATACATGTATATATTTATGTATTGTCATATTTATACAATTATTTGAGGGATTAAAGGCAGTTTACCATCCAAAAGGGTTGTCTTTGAATATAAATGGTGTATGCCATGTACATTGGTGGTTGTGACTGATCTATTGCGGTGGTTGTATATAATTCATGTCATAAAACTCATTGTCCAAATACTGAACCCATCTATGTTTTCTTTACGAAAAGCAATGTATCCTCCTGAAATTATTTCTTTAGAACTTTAAGCATATGACATGTTACCTCCAATTAGAGCTGAGCCACTCCTGATGGTATTGACTAAGGGAAGACCTGGATCCAGTGAAGCAGGTGGGTCTGGAGACAATGCGAAAAAGAAGATGAAGACCAAAAAAGTGAACAAAATCTGTAGCTTGTGGAAGCAATGTTGTTGACACTAATGCATATTTTATACAGATATACTACGGTGTGAACGATTGTCTATTTGTATGCCCTAAGATTGACTGGCGACCAGTTCAAAGTGTACTCCGCCTCTCCTCCAAAGATAGCTGGGATAGGCTCCAGCACACCCGCGACCCCAGTGAGGATAAGCGTTACGGATAATGGATGAATGGATACTATATTTTATATTTATACTGTATTGTATTCAGTAACTAGAAGGTCGGCTTTTCCATCCCCGCTCTTCCCAAGTCATGTGCCATTGTGTACATGAGCAAGGCACTTCAACACAAATTGCCTCCAGTGCTACTCACACTGGTGTATGAAGGTGCGAATGTTTGGTGGTAGTCGAAGGGGCCGTAGTCGCACACTGGTAGCCACGCTTCCGTCAGCCTGCCTCAGGGCAGCTGTGGCTACTTAAGTAGCTTACCACCACCACAGTGTGAATGTGTGAGTGCATGAATAATGTATCCACTCCATTGTAAAGTGTTTTTGTCTGCGTTCAGACTGCAAGCAAATCGGATTCCTCCTCAAATCCGATTTTTAGGGCTGACTGTCCAGACTGTTTTTTATCAAGTGTCCAAATCCAATCTGGCCCTGTTCAATGCTGACACATTATTGACCCATCTGACAGATTGCTATAGCAACAACGTCGAACGGATTATACACAAAATAAACATGGGTGGCACAACAATACGTATACCTGGTAAAGAATGTGTCGTTTCTGATGAATGGGAATTAGCAGAGGACAGAGAACCACAATTTGACTGTGTCAGTGGGCCTGTGATGGCTACATGGCTGTCAGGTTGGAGCAGAGCCGCTTTCAGAGGACTGATGGAGTTAAATTCAACTGCTGACAGACAGCCGGTGAAGCCAAGAGTGGCCAACCTGGTCAGCTTCATGTCAACCATATCAACCTCTGGAGACACAGACGGATAAAAAGAGACAAGGGGATATGAGTTTGCATCAACCGATGATTTGTTTTTGACTGTCTTCAGCGTTTTTTGAAGGCACTGTGAATAGTAACTTTTTAACCTTAAAACATGTTTTTAACAAGGAGATTTTAGTCAAAGTTCACATTCGGGAGACAAAATAGAAGAAAAAAAACATCAGACAATACAGAAAAAACAAACAAACTAGAAACTGTCTTGATTTACTAACTTTTATTACACAGCAGAATTTTCTCAACAGTGAATGTGCAAGTACAGGTCGGTAATGTCACATAAAATAGTGTTTCTCAACCCTGATCCTCGGGGCACACTATCCAGTCTGTTTTCCATGTCTCCCTGTTCCACACGCAGGTGATTCCAATGAGAGCTCATCGAGCAAGCTCTGGAGAAGCCTGATAACGAACCTTACCTGCGTGTGGAATAGGGAGACATGGAAAACAGGCTGTATAGTGTGCCATGAGGACCAGGGCTGAGAAACACTGACATAAATCATTGTGTGTGTGTGCTTTCTTTTTTTTTTTACTACAACTACTGTACATTAATTGCTTCAGTTGCGAATTAGATGATATACACTATACAGTAACTGTTTTATCGTGTACCTCCTCTTAATAGGTAGAACATAAAACAAAAAGAACATAACTCTTTTGACATCTTATTTGACCAGTGAGTAAATAATGACATTAAGTTGTAAGACCAAACTTTTTTGGTCCCAGGATCGACTTAAAAACAAAAAAAAAATTAATGGGGGTGAGGGTTTTGGAATCAAACCTGCACCTAGACCAGAGGTGGGCAATCTCTGTCCTCGAGGGCCGAAGTCCTGCAGGTTTTGGAGGTTTCTCACTTCCAACACAAGCTGATTCCAATCAACAGGATCGTTATCAGGCTTATGCAGAGCTTGCTGATGAGCTGATCATATATCAGCTGTGTTGGAGAAGGGCAACATGCAAAACCTGCAGGACTCTGGCCCTCGATGCCCACCTCTGACCTAGACCATACCTCCAGTTTGTGAGTGCAGAGCGCTACCAGCTTAGAACCTTATTTGAACGCTAAGGAAATGAGGTACATAAAAAGCTGACTTGATTGAAAACATAAAACTTTTTACTTTTTTAATAACACGCACACACAAAAAACACTCTTTCCCTCCCACACCACCAGAGGTGGGTAGTAATGAGTTACATTTACTCCATTACATTTACTTGAGTAACTTTTTGAAGAAAAAAAATACTTCTAAGAGTAGTTTTACCACACACTACTTTTTACTTTTACTTGAGTAGATGTGTGAAGAAGAAACGCTATCCTTACTTTGCTAGAAACTGCCACCTATGATCGTTAGACTGGGAGGCAGTGCCAAGCGAGTTACACTAGAATTGTGTGAATAGATTGTGCATGCTTGGGCTAACGTGTCAGCTTGCACTGTTATTCGAGCTCAAAAAGTTTATTTTATTTTATGATTTCAGTATTCTTTTCAGCGAATGCTTTTTTACTTGTACAGGGAGTCCTCGAGTTAATTTGTACGGGACCTCCGTCATTTCGACTTTATGGCGCCCGTGCCTTGTTTGTAGCACCTTTTTTTCCTCGTTAATTGCCCACAGGAATCACTCGGTTTTAAAGTTATTTAAAGTTATTTAAAGTTGTGTTGTTGTTACCTCCAGCAACGGACGTCCATTGAGCAGGTCAGTTCACATTTTCGTGTTTAAATTTGAATTAGCTCCGCTCTGCCATCCATCAGAAATGAATGTCCGTGCGAAAACACGAAATATTGGTTATATAATATATATATATATATATATGAATATATGTATTTATTTTTTTTTATTCATTACTATACCAAGTATTTTGAAGTCAATATCGACTTTAACAGCGAAATCTGACTCAAGTCGAAATTCGGGTTACATCACCAGCGTAGGAACAGAACTCCACCGTAACTTGAGGACTCCCTGTACTTGAGTGATTTTCTTTTATGAAGTAACGTTACTCTTACTTGACCACAAATTTTGGCTACTCTACCCACCTCTGCACACCGCTCGCGATTATATTTCGGATTCGAGTCATAGTATATTGCCACGTATATTGTCACAGAAGAATGTTTGACTGGCAACATTTACATCTCATTATGTGTGACGTATTGTAGCGTTGCAGAATAAATCGGGCTAAGTGCCAAGCTAGCAACAAACTCTTCAATGAAAGCAAAAAAGATTACTGTTGGCCGTAACCACGTGAAAACAACTACACTAAATGGAGCGTAGCTTACAGTTTGCTTTCTCGCTTCCCTCTTCCCTGCCCCCCAGTGTCCTGTCATCTCTTTTGTTACTTCATGGCCCTTTAGACCTATAGAAAACCAACAAACTTAACGTTGAACGTGAACGTGAACGTTGCTACAACATGTATGTGAAAGCGTGCTGCAATCAAATGAGCCAGCAGTTCCACTGTTAAGCAGTAAGCACAGTAAAGCCCAGCTTGGCATTGTATTAACACCTTTGTTTACTTAATGTTGGCCTCTGGCATCTTAGCAGGAGAGTTTGCAAACTTGGATGACGGACTGGAGACAAAAATACACGTTAGTGGCTTCACGCTAGCTAGCAGCTGGAAATTGGTCCATAAGAAGACCCTGGGTTCTGCCATCTGAAAGTTTACGATGAGGGATCATTGAGGTTAAAGTAAGTTATTTTAAACTAAAAGGAAAACCTAGGTTCACATGGGTGCCTTAGCACGTTGGTGTACGCTCAGATATCTTTTAAAAAGTTTTTTATATGAGGCTTGGTAAAGTGCTTTGGGGTTTTATGTTCTTGTTTTCCTTTGGTTGGTTGTGGTCTGTTTTGTTAAGTTTTCTTGTGTCTCCCTTTTTCTCATTAAATGTGATCTTGTTCACCTGTGCTTGTCTTCCTTCCCTCCTCTGTGTGTTAACCAATCAGTATCCTCAGCCACTTGTGTCTCGTCCTGGTGTCCCTTGTGTAATTAGTTAGTGTGTAATTGTAATTATGCTGCATTTGAGGATGGTCGGAAGGAACGCTCCCTTGAACTCGGAAATTCCACTTTCCAAATTCCCCAAAAAAAGGGAAAAAAACGACCCCGACTTCAACGACGGACTACAAGTGACATCACTCTACAATGACGACCCCTTTGGAAACACAGATCACGAAGGCTTTCAGGTCAGAACTGGGAAAAAACAACTTGGATATATTAGACTTCCGACCATCCTCAAATGCAGCATTAGACTCCTGTCTTTTGTTCAGTGCTTGTCAGCCCATTGTCGTCACGTCTTGTTCGTTCCCCCCACGTCTAGCTGTCTCCCTGCCACGCCAATTAGTGTGTCGTTTTGATTACAGATTTTGTTGTTTTTGTTCTGTCAGGCAGTGCCTTGTTCACCACCTAATTTTTGCTTCATTAAACTACCTTTTTGGACTTGCTCTGCTACCCTGCACTTGGGTCCACAACCACGCCTGACCCTAACAGAAGCGCTATATAGCTTATGCACTACATTTATTATTGTTATTAAATTGGATTTTTCTTTTTTTTTTGACTATGTGTTTTTGGGCAAAAGTCCAATTATAACCAATTCAAGTAGACTTGGGACTCAGTGGTTGAACAGTAAATGAATAGTATACGCAGATTTTGGGTGTGAGTGTGTTCGATTAGCTAGCATCCTTTGATGAGCCACAAAGCGTTTATCCTTGGCTCATATTATTTTGTTCTAATTGTACACTAGGGGCCAAATAGACAAAGAATGCATTGCATCCACTGATAGCACCATAAATTGGTCTTCATTTGCGCCCGCAGTTTGCTCCCTCTTAATTTCGTATTCACAAAGGATATTGCACTAATAATATACCAGTGCAAATACACTCACGATGTTTGACAGCTGACTTACCACACAAGGCAATGCTGGATTTGCATAAAGAACACCATGGCAGAACAATAGCAGTTGAGAGAAATATGAAATTCTTAGAACGCGATCTTAGACCGAAGAGTTGCAAGTGGGACTTCCAGAAAACAGTTTATGGACATAAGCATTTTCCTCATTAAGTCATGAGCGGAGAAGAATTATTGGTGCGATCATTTTGATAATTTCAGAGATTGATGTGGGCATAAATGTGCACACGTGCACACATGCATCACATGCAAATGAAATGATGCTGTGGCGTGATCGGTGTCAATCAAACTGCGTGTGGCAATTAGCGCTGCTGTTAGTGAATTAGACATTTATCAATCAGGATCATTTGCATAGAGGTTCGAAATTTCCGCACCAAATACATTATATGCTTTGGCTTTTGATTTCAATTTGTTAAATAAAGCAATAAAAAAAAATACATTATATGCATTTTACCTCATTTAAAGGTGCATTGTGCCGTTTAAAAAAGTAATGTTAAAGCTTTTTCTACATCTTACATGCTCCACCAATGCCCAAATGAGTATAAAGAGCCCTGCCTGTTTTACTCTGACTGCAACCACACTGAAAAAATGAGAAATACCAGGTCTTTAAATTTAGTAGATGCTACCCAATTCATTTACGTTCTGTAAATCAACATGATTTAATCAGCTTAAGTCAAAGTGTTTGTGGTGGATGTTGAATGTATGTGTGTCTTATGCGTTGCGAACATGATTTAATTGATTTTGTCAAATGTAATGTCTATTTTGGCTTCTACCGGAAATGTGGGACGCTATAGTTTACCCAACAAGACAAGCAGAAGAAGTGGAAAAAAGACCGCAAGTGGTGTGTGCCTGGCTTCGAGTGGTACCGAATTCACCATTTCGGCAGCGGCCAAGGGACTGGATGTAGGTAAACTGTCTCACTCAATCTGAAAAACAGGCTCTTTGAGTAGAAAAGCTGCACTGCTAATGATTAACTGTTTGTTGTTTTGCCTGTTTGAAAATTAATTTATTGAATTGTTGCACATAATGCCATTTTTGTTCCTGTTTTGGCTCTGCAATTGTGAAACAGTTTTTTCATTGTTGAAGATTGTGTACAATTGATGGCATTTTCCGTCCAATTTTGGCCTCTCCAACTGAAATGAAGTTTTTCCATTGTTATTGTTGACATTTGTGTACAAATGATGTTTATACCATTTTGGCACTGCAACAAACATTTTTATTGTTGTGTTATGTACATATGATATTTTCTGTCCTGCTTTGGAACTACAACTGTGAAGCAATTTAATTGATGAACATTTTTAATTAATCGAGTTATGGCACTGCAGTTTTGTCTTTTTTCTTCTTCCAATGTTGCACTTTAATGTATGAAAGATGCCATTTTCAATAATGTTCAATACGAATGTTTTGGCTTTCATCTGACTATTAAGTGTTTTTTTATGCATTTTTTTTCAAACATAATACATTGATGTTGCAGTTAAAGAAAAATGTGTTGAATCAACATGATTCTTTTAAACAATCTTAACCCAATTTAAACGTGTGGTTGTGACAAGCAATAATCAAGCAAGGAGGAAGAGATAAAATCTTGTCAGCTGAACACAAAATGGTTGTGTGGGACCGATGTACGCATTCAAATTAAGTAAATCCAAAGAATTTTTTTTTCCCAGTGATCATCTTTTATCTTCCCTAGTAGAGCGTGCGGACCCTGCACACTCCACAGTTTCTTTGGAGAGGGGAGAGGCGGCGTTTTTCTTACCTCATTTGAAGTTAGGGGTGGGACGATACGGGTAACTCACGATTCGATACTGTGACGATATGTGGCCCACGGTAACGATAATATCACGATACAAGATATCTACGATATTTAATATACTGTCAGAAATTTTCTCAGTGATATATCACAATATTCAGTATGTGAGTGACAGTAAAAACTTGCCGACTGTTCTTCTTCACCAATAGTGTCTAGACACTAGTTCTTCGCCCTGCTTCTGCCTACTTTACCACCATTTAGGGATTAGCGCCCCCACAAACAGGACAGGAAAGATTACCAGTAAGTACTGACAGTGACAGCAAAGGATCACAAAAGTCATGGTTCGGATCGGATCGCGGATTTGAGGCACAGATTGAATCGTTTTTTGGATCAGAAAGCAAAACAAAATAAATTTATTTATTTTATAAAACACTTTTGCCCATTAAATAATAATAATAATAAAAAAAATCTACTCAAAATGTTTAATTTGTTCACTTTAGGATATAGGAACACAACTTTAAGTGCAATAAGAGGCAAATACATTCTTATTATATATCTGGTCCATTTATAAAATAACAAGGTATTAATGGCTTAAAGTTGTTTCCCTAAAATCTAAACGTCAATATTTGACATTTTTAGTTGAATGTTTATTATTATTATTATTATTTAATGAGCAAAAGTGTTTTATAAAATGAACCAAAGTGGGACATAGTACGGAGGCACAAAAATACATTTAGGCCATTCTTTTCAAGTACTCTTATGGATTTTTGCATTTAAGACAACAAAATTAACCTTTCTTCTATTACAGTAAATCTCTTAATTATTGATCCAGACATTGGAAAAGAAACTGACAATGAAAAAGTTTTTAAAAGGGAATTTAAAGCAGCAGATTCCCCGTATATCTAAGTGTATACTGCCTAGCTCATTTTTGCTTCACCTGTGTCTCTTCCTACGAAAACTTCTTCTTTCTTGGTTTATGAATTAATCTTATAGATGACAGGAATGGCAGGGACTGACAGTACTGCATATAAAGTCAGCATATTTGATACCAATATGATGGCCTCAGTCTTTCGACTCACAAATGGAAGGCAGGGTAATAGGTTACCATGAACTAATAAAACAAATATACAGAGCAACTCAGATTTTTTATAGGTTACAGCTCTTGTTTCAAACATAGGTTAATTATTCTTGAGTGCACTGACACATTGGTTCTCAACCCCGGTCCTTGAGTACCCCTATCCAGCTTGTTTTCTATGTCTCCCCAGCCAACACAGTTGAGGATCATTATCAGGCTTCTTGCAGAGCTTGCTAATATATCTGATCGTTTGAAACGCCTGGGTTGGCTGTAGGAGACATGGAAATTGATTACTATTAAACTATTAGAATCATAATCACATTACAATTTTGGTGTGAAATTTCATGATGTATCTAAAATGCATTATGACAACTACAGGTGAACATTTAATTGACATCGATATATTTTTGAATGCAACTGTTAAATGTTTCAGTATCCGTTTTGTGTAACTTGCTATTATTCTCAGACAAGTGCTGAACAGCAAAAGGTGTTTGATCCAGAAATCCGGCCCCCAAAAATTGTAGATCAATTACAACTGTTACTCAAATAGTTATCTTAATGCTGTTCCCATTCTTATGCCATGTGACCAACAGTTGAACAGTACTCGCCATTGCGAGGCATCAAACAGGATTTCTAAGAGGCAAGTAGCCACTGTGAGTGTCACAGGGGATCAGCAGTAGGTTGAGAGCGATATAAGGACGGCAAGTCACAGAATGTCATAAACTCAAATCTATTGAATATAAACTTAATATATACGTTATGTTCATATTGTCAGTATGTACAAGTAATACTTAAACTGTAGTCTCATGCTCTTTGAAGAGCTTATTAGGACCAGCTGCTCCATGCCTGCAATTGCCAAGAAAATTAATTCATAATCACAGATAAGACCAGTTAAGTATGTAAAGAAAATTTCATGACCACTTGAAATATTCTAAAGAAATATTCTGAAGAAAATGGATGGATGGATGGATGCTAACTGTTGTCTAATTCATAGTAAGGATGTAAAGGACCTTATTTAAGTACTATAGTCTGTTTTCAATGATGATGATGGTAACGTGTGATGTGTGTTTGTGTTTTTGTACGCGTGTCATAGTCCCAATATGTACTGGATGAGCAACTCGCTTGTAACTTGCAACTTGTTTGCGGCATTGATCAAACACAGATTCCCTCGGCGGTGTTAAGTTTTTCCAAGGGAAAAGACTTGGAACAGCCTCGGGTTTCAGGCGCCTGACACTTTAGTCCAGAGGTGGGCAATCTCGGTCCTCGAGGGCCGGAGTCCTGCAGGTTTTGGAGGTTTCTCACTTTCAACACAAGCTGATTCCAATCAACAGTATCGTTATCAGGCTTATGCAGAGCTTGCTGATGAGCTGATCATATATCAGCTGTGTTGGAGAAGGGCAACATGCAAAACCTGCAGGACTCCGGCCCTCGATGCCCACCTCTGCTTTAGTCCCAACACAAAATCCATGGAGGTGAAATGCTACTGTAGACTTGCATGCTGCCCTTTCCTGATAATAAAATGTGGTCCTTCCTCCCGCCGAATCGCTCAAATCCACTTCCATTTTAGTTCTGTGTCGTAGTGAAACGAATGAAATGAAAGATAAGGCTGTTTTAATAAAGTTTAAAACACAGGAAGAGCATCCCGGTACAATACAGTGGCTTTTATTCTTAGCCTGCATCATTGTTACAGTCACTGTGCACCACACCGGAAGTCACAATCACAATTATGTATTTGCGGCCACAAAATGCGAAAGTGTGGAAAAAGGTCCATTGTTTTTGTAGGAATTCTTATTATTATTATTATCCTCTGTCTCCCTCAGCCAACACAGCTGAGTATCGTTACCTTTATGCAGAGCTTGCTGATAAGCTGATCGTTTGAAACACTTGTGTTGGCTGTAGGAGACATTCAAAACAGGTTGGATAGGTGTACTCGAAGACCGCGGTGGAGAGCCACTGTCCTAGACAGACCCGATTTACTTCAAATTTGGGCTATACCATCTCAACACCTGGGACAACATTAGGGGGTGGGGGGAATCAAAAAGTTGTTGACATCCTATTATGATGGGAGTGGGGCATAAATTTTTGCAAAATTCCTTCTTAACGAATCTTTCTCGGTTGTATGAATCATCTAGAGGCACGAAAATTTGGAGGCATATGTAACAGCCCTTGTCGTACAAAAAATTATTTTGGAGCCATATGCTAACTTTACGTTCAAATTTGTCGCCATTTTTTGGACCTTTAATAGGTCATATTTTAACAAAATCCTACAAAATGTATCCAATCGTCTCCAAAGTTACACCAGCTCAGTGTCCTAGTTCCTAGTGGTAGAGTGTCCGCCCTGACACTGGGAGGTCGTGGGCTCAATCCCAGCCGGATCATACCAAAGACTACAAAAATTTACCTGTTTGCCTCCCTGCTTGACACTCAGCATTAAGGGTTGGAATTTGGGGGTTAGATCACCAAATGATTCCCGAGTGCAAGCCCCTGCTGCTGCTCACCGCGCCCTTAGTGGATGGGTCAAATGCAGAGAACAAATTTCACCCCACTTGGATGGGCGTGGCAATCAGTGGTGCTTTAACCTTTAAGTTGTCATGTTTCATCTTAAGATGTTTAAAATGAAAAGTTGTAAATTATCAGCTGTAAGCTTTGCTTCGTATCTATGTCTGATTGCATTGTCCCTAAATTAAACAACATAAATAAAATTAAATAAACTAGAAAATAAAAATAAAATGAAAATGCTGTTTTTGAGGGTATAAACATGGGCAAAACTCATGAAACTTTAGATCATATCTGGCATGAACATCAAAATTTTTGATATTTCTTGTGCAATTTTCAATAAATGGCTCAATAGTGCCTTCTAAATTACTTTTAGGAAACATTCCTGGTTGTACATTTCAACTAGATTTGTGAAAATTGAGAGGCATATCTATCAGCCCAATACCGACAAACAAGTCTTTTGGAGCTAAATGCAAAACTTAACAGTAAGTTAATTTTGAATTTATTCTGGGACTTGTGCACAATTTTTCTCGAAATTCCTTCTTAATGAAGCTTTTGCGGTTGTACGTTTCACCTCAAGCCACAAACATTTGGAGGCATTCATAACAACCCTTGACGTAAGTAAAAAAATATATATATCTTTAGTAGTCATATAGCTAAACCTTACAGAAAGTTCCCCATTTTGATTTACTTTGGAATTTGTCGCCTTTTTGGGGGCATTTATAGAGGTCATAGTTTAACAAACTCCTACAGAATTTAGGCATGTTTCATCTTCAGACGTTTAAGATAAAAAGTTATCAAAAGCTTTTTTTTTTGTTGCATGGTGTTGCCGTTATGATGCACTCTTTTCAATGAAAAATTATGCTGTTTTTGAGGGTGGAAACCAGGGTGAAAATGTTTCACACAAAAGGCATGGCAAAGACATTTATATTTTAGAAAAGGTTCTTGTCCTATGTGACAGTATCCCAATGTGGCCAGGGTTGCGAGGGCCCTTTATAGCTGCTCGCAGCTCTAGTCTAAGGTTATTATCGCAACCATATATTGAAGGCCACTGGTAGGCACACATGAAGTATAAAGACACTGACACTAAGCAAAATGCCACTAACATACAGTACACATTATGTCTGAACTTTTGCATTAGAGGAAAAAATAACAGTGCTGTTATTATGTTATGTACGTAACTTCACTCGCCCACGTGGCTCAAAGTGCTTTTAATACATAATTAATGTAAGAGGGTGACTCCATCTTAAGTGATTTCTTTGGTTTCTTATGTCATATTTTTGGAGTAAAGTGCTTCTTATGTGACCATGAACGTGATAAAAGCTCCTGCTATGAAGACTTTAGGTAGCCATTATTCTTACTCAGACTACAACAGCAATCAGCAAAAAAAAGGAAAAAGAAAAGGAAGGCAACAATCCAAATGGCAAAACAAAAAGTGTACCGTACATCAAAATTGTACAAGTTTTCCTCACTTACCACGTGCTCTTCCCAGAATAATGGAGTTGATGCTGTTGAATTCTACATCAGATGTCAACATGAAGCTCTCACTGTCATTCTTGTCAATCTATGAAACAATATATCATTATTTCACCTTCAAATGTTGTCTCAAGGAACTTTAAAAGACAGCTGTGAAAAAAAAATCACCAATGTAACCTAAACTGTTTCCGAACAATGGGCATTTTGCTATGTTTTATTGTGCACAACAGCAGAAACAACATGAAAGAATAAGGCTACTGCATATGGAGCTATTGTTCAGTTAATTTATGGGAAGCAGCTGCATGTACCTGAATGGAGATGGAGTCTCTTTGCCGCTTAATAGCCACCGCATGCAGGCGTCCATCTGCCAGGTTCATGACATTGCTTGCAAACACTTCCACGTCTCTGCTGTTGTGCAACTTGTACTTTAACTCCAGTTCACCTAACCAACCAAAAAACAAACAACAAAAACAATTCAATAAATAAACTGGTATAAAACAAAAATTATGTAGTGTTCAAAATGATATAAGCCTATTCATTATCACCAATACCATCACCATCATCAGAATTGTGAATGGATGAATGAATGGATGAATGAATGGATGAATGAATGAATGAATGGATGGATGGATGGATGGTTTTATTTCAGTTCCATACATGGTACAGAAAAGAAACCACAAACATCCTTTCAACAAATCAATTAACTGAAAAAGGAATAGGCTGAAGCACCAGGCTTATTATTGCCTATACAGTCCCATGTTTCACCTAGAATCAAAACACAGCAAAAATAAATGAATACTATATTCACATTATAATTCCTGAATGATTTACATTTGATCAGTAGCACCATAAGCAATAATTATATAACATTAAAAAAAAATCTTAAACCCCAAGCTACATTGCATCATCAAGTCAGTTCCACAATTTTACACCCAAAACTGACACGTGTAATTTATGCTGGCCCTCACTTCACATGTTTCAAACATAAATAAACCACTTATATTAGAGTTTCCTTCTCTTATTAAAAAAAAAAAAAGTAACACAAATGCGAAAAAACATTTCCAGTTTTCACATACATGATGTCCATAAATTTTAAAATACCAGATCCTATAAATAATTGATTAGTTGATTCTCTGTGGCCAACCTTATTAATTATTCCAATCACTTTTTCTGTAATTTAATAATTGAGTGTATATTTGTTTTATATACATTTCTCCAAACTTCAGCGCAATTGACCATTTGCACCGACGTCACGTGATCACGTGACTGCCCTATGACGGACGACGGAAGGAAATGATTGTTGAATGGAAGTGGATATGACCCGGAGCAACTTAGTGACTTATCTACTGTTATTTTACAGATTAAAAGTTATTATTGCCCATAGAGCCATGGAATTACTACTTCAACTGAAGGTCGCCTGTCAGTCAAAGTTGCACATTTAGTCGGGACTCATAGAGCTCGATATTTACTTAAGTTGGAGATTTCTAGTTTGAAAACAGCCCCTTAAATTCTGTCGCCTGCTGTTTTTACCAAGTTAATTAAATCGCCGACTTTGCCAAAATTCACAACACACGACCTATATCATCATGTATTCAATGCCGGTGTCTAACCGGCTCTCCTCCTTACACCGGAGCTGATTCAAACGCTCGTCGCTGGCGGACTCTGGGACGAGATGCTACGCTCACACCGGGGGACAATATACCTCATAATGCAAAGGTAAAACTTACACATTCCGTTCTGTATTGAAACCCTATGATGATGTTATGTTGACCAGCATGGGGAAAAAAAGACTAGCGTAGAGGCAAGCTATGCAGTCATTTCATGAATATGATTCCGACCGGCTCCAGAGTGAAAAACTCCAAGAACAAAGACAAAATCCCCCATTATTAAACAGTCAAATGCACTTAATAGTTTTGAAGGTACATTTTAAAACTAAGATGTGTGTACGTGCAGTTGGAATGGACACTAACTATTTGGCTCCTTAGTGTGATTTGAAACACGTAATTCGACACCTCTGTTATTAGAGTGTACGTTTACTTGTAAAATTGATCTACTAACCTTGCAAAAAATGATCACTGCAAATCCGTGAATACTTTGGGGGCCGCCAGTCCTTTCTGTGGATTGCTGCTATCCATCGACCAACGTCTTTTGCCTTCATTAGTCGGTTGGCGATAACAAAGCAATATTTGGTTTACTCCCTTGTCTATCTGTACAACCGACCGCACAGCAACATATGACCATTTTATGAGATCATTGATTAGATGAAGGACTTTACGCTGTACAAGATTCAATGGTTGCAATAAAGGCGACTGGTTCTTTTGCCGTCCAGCGTCCCGGAGGGGGCGTTCCCATGAGGGCGGTGATGTCACGTGCAAAAGTTCAATATGACGTGAGGCAACACAAGAGAAGAGTACAAAATATTTTGACCTTTCTACTTTATAAAGAACAATCAGTCCGAAAAACGTTGTTTCTCGTTCAATTTCAATACTGGTGATTTAAATTACGTTTTATTTCATAGTTGTTGATGTATACTGTATTTTTTGGTGGTACAGAGAGAAATGTTTGCAGATGTTTGTTTAAACTTACTGCATATAAGCCATTATTATAATTTAGTCCTGAAATGTTTTTAAAATAATATTTCATTTAATTTTTACTACACAATATTTACCATGATGTTGTTTTTTAAATCTTGCACACAAGAAATGCACAACATTGAACAAGAAAAAGAGGGGAGTGTCCCCTTGAGGGGAGTGTCAATTATTTGTGGAAATTCATTATTCACAGTTAAGCTCGGGCCTAAATAGCCTAATCCACAAGTGGGGATCCATTTTACTTTACCATGCAATGAGTGCTCTTACCGTGTCTGTTGATGAGCAGGGCGATATATTCCCTGTAGACTGACTTGACAAAGAGGAGCAGCGCAGGAGTCTGTCTAGTCCTGAAGTTCAGGGAGATATTTTCTCCTCTCAGTGTCATTTTAGAGAAGATAGATGAAGGCAAGGCACTATGGTTTTGGCTCAGTTCAAAGGGCTCCTTAAGAGTATATCCTATGGAGGTTGTCGACACGAAGTTGGCAGAAATCACTAAAACAGATTAGAATTTCCAGTAAGTTGGGTCTCCAGTCATCCTGGAAAGGAACTGCTTTCATTTGTCACATGGAATTTGCTGAGTCTAATTTGTTTCACTATATGATTTTTCTACCCTTGTAAGTATCTCAACAGAAAGAAATGCATGTTAGTGAAATGTAATCATAATAAATTAGGTGAAGTTTTACTACGTAGGGTAAATAGCATCACTCATAATTTGATGATAGTATATGCATACTGTATGTAGTAAATAATTGATTTTATTTAATTGGAACATTATAACACTATGAAACATGATAATTATCACTATTAAATTACTCCTGACAATATTTTTTTATTAAATTAACAGAATTTTACCTTTTTTTTCTACTTCAACTCCTGCATTTTGACATTTTCTCACTATTTTTAGGCCAGTGAAGAATTACATTTAATGCAAAATTACATAATGGGGTAGAAGAGTCCTTTAAAGTAAGTTTTATGCTTGACCTTCTGAAAAGCGTTTTCATGTTGGTGTTTTCAAAGTCTCTCTTGAAAAACGAGACAGTGTCAAAGTGGACAGGACTGTGCTTCAGGGTCAGTCTGACATCTGCTGACTGGAGGATCTTCTTCAGAAGGATCACGTTTCCTTTCATTAATGCACCGGGTCATGGTAACTTAACATAATTGTGTCTTATGGTAATTTAACCTGACTCAGTTTGTCACACAAATGAATATTAATGTTTCTTAATTTTCAATGAGCAATAAATCCTCTACAGAGGTACAGTTTGCATGCATCATTGGGTGCAATGTAATCTGAGGGAATTATAATAATATCAATATAAATTATAAAAATGCAAGTACACTGGTTGCAATTCATGATTATTTCAATAAATGAATAATCTTGATTATTACACCAATTAATCGATGAATCAGATTAAAAACTTAGATTTTTATTTCTATCCTTTATTCAAAAGCAGGATATGTGTGCAGAATATGCAAAAACAGAAACTAACTATAATTCAGTTCCTGGTTTAGTCCTTAAAGTAGCACTAAGGAACTTTTCAACCTTCATAAAATATTTTCATAACTGTTCTGATGAAACATCGACTTAAACCTAGTTGAATGATACCTTTGCCATGGCCTGAGGGGGTCTGTATATTTTTTACTGGCACTAAGTAACTTTGAGGAGGATGGTAGGAGCACTGTCACACAAAAAACTACAAATGCGCTGAATGCTTTATGGAATATGTCACTTCCCCCCGTTACCCATTCATTACAAAGACGGAAGTCAATTTGAATGTCGACACCCGAAAAAACGCAATGCGCTTGTCCTCATCAAATGTGATCTTCCTTCAGGCATAACATTACTTTCGTCCATATGGCACCGCCATAATCAACATAAACTGAAAGTTCCTTAGTGTTGCTTTAAATCCATCAGAAAATGGGGCGCAAAATGTTTTTCATTGTTTTCCAAAGTAAAAGCATATGGTTTAAAATGTCTTATTTTAAACCATATGCTTTCATGGAGGACGACATTTACTGGAGAGAGGCTGAGTATTAGCACAATTCTAAGTTAAACAAGGTCAATAAACAATTAACTTGACTATCAAAATAGTATTTGATAATTGATTAGTTGTTGATTCATCGCTTAATTGTTGCCTCTCTAGTTAACAGAAAAATGTCTACATGTTTGATAAGCCACGCTTGAAAGGCTACAGTGTAAGTGTCAAACTCCGGTCCTCGAGGGCCGCAGTCCTGCAGGTTTTGGAGGTTTCCCCTCTTCTAACACAAGCTGATTCCAATCAGCAGGATCGTTATCAGGCTTATGCAGAGCTTGCTGATGAGCTGATCATATATCAGCTGTGTTGGAGAACGGAAACATCCAACACCTGCAGGAATGCGGCCCTCCAGGACCGGAGTTTGACACCTACACTGTAGATTGTTATCACATCATGGTGGGTGTTTTTCCCCCTTCGTTTGTAAGATTGCGCTGCAACTCTGTTTTAGACAATTGTTTATTTTAACACTTTTAAATGTGAGGACATATTTTACATTTTGAGTTGGAGAAGATGCATGTACATTCAACAAGAGGTTTATCTAATACAAATTAATGTCATGTAGTGCTGGACAATATGGAATAATTCTTCTATTACAATATAGGCTATTTTTTATCACGATAACGATATGCCATGCTATATTTCCCGTTACTCTTTTAAAAATTCTACAACACACTATGACTATTTACGTTTTCTCATTTTATGCTTAAGTGATATTAAACAGATGTGTATCAAATTAGAAATGCATCAATTAGTAGTGATGCTATATAAAATTATCAAATGCAAACAGAAGAGGCACAGTGACATATTTTTCACAAAATGTATTCATCTAAATAAGCGGGATAAAAAAAACAGTTCAGACAGAAATTGATTAAAAATAAAAAATCACGAGCTCTACTGTGTAATGTAATTTTGAGAACATTTATTGCGTGGATTTCAAAAGTCAAAATAAAAACTCAGGACAGTGCTGTGGCTGGTGGAAACTGGACTACTGTTGGTCAAAGAAGGAGAGCAGGAAGGTGTGTTCATAGGAAGAAATAGAAGACCAAGAACCCCAAGAGTCTGGGACTGAGAGTAGGGACTATGAATGTTGGCACTATGACAGGAAAAGGTAAAGAGCTGGTTGGCATGATGCACAGGAGGAAGGTGGACATACTGTGTGTTCAGGAGACCAGGTGGAAAGGGAGCAAAGCTAGAAGTTTAGGAGCAGGGTTCAAGTTGTTTTATCATGGTGTAGATAGAAAGAGAAATGGAGTAGGAGTTATCGTGAAGGAGGAGTTTGTTAATAATGTCCTAGAGGTAAAAAAAAGTGTCAGATAGAGTGATGAGCCTGAATCTAAGAATCGAAGGTTTGATGATCAATGGTGTTAGTGGGTATTGTGCCACAGGTAGGATGTGAGCTGGAGGAGAAGGAGACCTTTTGGTTGGACCTTGAAATGATGCACAGCATCCCTAGAAGTGAGAGATTTGTCATTGGTACAGGCTTCAATGGACATGTTGATGCAGGAAACAGAGGTGATGGGCAAGTTTGGTATCCAGGAGACGAATGCAGAAGGACAGATGGCGCTTGACTTTGCAAAAAGAATGGAAATGGCTGTTGTGAATACTTTCTTCCAGAAGAGGCAGGAACATAGGGTGACCTACAAGAGTAGAGGTAGGAGTACACAGGTAGACTACATCTTGTGTAGACGGTGTAATCTGAAGGAGATCAGCGACTGCAAAGTAATGGTAGGTGAGAGTGTAGCCAGACAGCATAGGATGGGAGTGTGTAGGATGACTCTGGCGGTGAAGAAGACAAAGATGGCAAAGGCAGAGCAGAGGATGAAATGGTGGAAGCTGAAAAAGTAAGAGTGTTGTATGACTTTCAGGAAGGAGTTGAGACATGGATGGTCAGGAAGTGCTTCCAGATGACTGGACAACTACAGCAAATGTGATCAGGGAGACAGGTAGGACAGTCCTTGGTGTGTCGACTGGAAAAAAGGAGATAAGGAGACTTAGTGGTGGAATGAGGAGGTGCAGAAGTGGATACAGAGAAAGAGGATAGCTAAGAAGAAGTGGGACACTGAAAGGACTGAAGAAAATAGACAGGAGTACAGGAAAATGCAGCGTAAGGTGAAAATAGAAGTGGCAAAGGCCAAACAAGCGGCTTACGGTGACTTGTGTGGACAGTAAGGAGGGAGAGACTGATCTATACAGGTTGGCAAGGCAAAGAGAGAGAGATGGGAAAGACATGCAGCAGGTTAGGGTAATGAAGGATAGGATGGAAGTGTGTTGACAGATGCCGGTAGTGTGATGGGAAGATGGAAAGAGTACTTTGAAGAGTTGATGAATAAGGAAAATGAGAGCGAACGAAGAGTATAAGAGGTGACTGTTGTGGACTAGGAAGTAGCAAAGATTAGTAAGGATGCTGTGAGAAGGGCATTGAAGAGGATGAACAGTGGAAAGGCCCTTGGTCCTGATGATAAACCTGTGGAGGTAGGACACGTAGCAGTAGAATTTCTGACTTGGTTGTTCAAAAGGATCTTAGATAGTGAGAAGAAGCCTGAGGAATGGAGGAGAAGTGTGCTGGTGCCCATTATTAAGAACAAGTGAGACGTGCAGAGTTGTGGCAACTACAAAGGAATAAAGCTAATGAGCCACACAATGAAGCTATGGGAAAGAGTCGTTGAAGCTAGACTGAGGGCAGAGGTGAACATTAGTATGAGCATGAGCATAGTTTCATGCCCCCCCCCCCCCCCCCTATGAGGAAGTATTAAGTGGCAGAGAAGTATGTTCAAGTGGTGCAGGACATGTATGAGGACTGTAAGACAGTGGTGAGGTGTACTGTAGGTGTGACGGAGGAGTTCAAAGTGGAAGTGGGACTACATCAGGGATCAGCTCTGAGCCCCTTCTTGTTTGCTATGGTAATGGACATGATGACAGAAAAGGTTAGATAGGAATCTCCATGGACTATGATGTTTGCCGATGACATTGTGATCTGTAGTGAGAGCAGGGAACAGATGGAGGAGAAGCTAAAGGCGTGGAGGTTTGCCCTGGAAAGGAGGGGAATGAAGGTTAGCCGTAGCAAGACGGAGAATCTGTGTGTGAATAGGAGGGACCCAAGTGAAAGACTGAGGTTACAGAGAGAAGAGACCAAGACGGTGGAGGAGTTTAAGTATTTAGGGTCAACAGTCCAGAGCAATGGAGAGTGTGGAAAAGAAGTGAAGATGCGTGGACAGGCAGGCTCGAACCGGTGGAGAAAAGTGTCAGGTGTGATGTGTGATAGAAGAGTTTCAGCTAAAATGAAAGGAAAGGTTTATAAAACTGTGGTGAGACCAGCGATGTTGTTGGGTCTGGAGACAGTGCCACTGAGGAAAAAGCAGGAGGCAGAGCTGGAGGTGGCAGAGATGAAGATGCTGAGGTTCTCTTTGGGAGTAACCAAAGATAGAATCAGGAATGAGTACATCAGAGGGACAGCACATGTAAGAGGCTTTAGAGATAAAGTCAGAGAGGCCAGATTGAGATGGTTTGGACATGTCCAGAGGAGAGATAGTGAGTATAATGGTAGAAGGATGCTGAGTTTCCTAATGCCAGGCAGGAGGTCTAGAGGAAGACCAAAGAGGAGGTTTATGCATGTAGTTAAAGAGGACATGAAGGTAGTTGGTGTGAGGAGCAGAGGATGCAGAAGACAAATAACATTTAGTGATATTAAATGTATTCACTTTAGTATATCCATCAATTTTCTGACTCGCTTATCAATATTAATAAACCTTTAATCCTCCTCCCGGCTGACGTACATGACGACGTAACAAGCACATCACTTCCTGTCTACCGAATTGTGTAGCATGAATTTGCTAAGTGTGTAGCATTAGTTTCTCTCTCCAGATGCTCATTAAATTGCCTGCTCTTTTGCTGTTCAAAGTTGGACACGCTCCACTTTAACGCGGTTCTAACGAGACTTTTGTGAAAAGTGTAATCGATCAACCAAGTACTTATTGCCACGTCCACGGTAGCATTAGCCGGTTAGCATAGCAGCTAGCACAGCTTCTCCGTCTTTCTCGCTTGGAAATCACTCCTCGTAATTGCTTCATGAGAATAGTACTCGGTACTTGCAACTTTTATATGCCGTCATGGAGACTGTCATTACTAACTCTAGGAGCAAAAGCGCAACCTGTTTATGTGCAATTTTAGCCAGCCGAAGCTCATTGCTATGCTAGTAGAACCGATCTCGTCTCGACTTGAGTACCCCCTTGTAGGTAATGTAAACATCCAAGCGAAGCTTTTGGGGCTGCCCCGCCGTTCACCTTTTGGAAAGAAAACTTAAAAATCCTTGTTTCAATGAGAATAAAAATGCACGTCATGTAGACACGCAAACTGCTATGCAAAACAGATTATTTCAAGCCTTGTGTTGGCCGAAAGGAGCAGAGTACCCAGCATTCTTTGAGGTGGCTTTTTTTTTTGAACAGTTATGAATAATTACGGGTTTGTTCTTTTAGTTAAGTTTTATAAAGTAGTATGATTCGTTATTTGCATTTACTCACCTTGTTTTCTATTAATTTTCATTGACTATAAGAGGTTCAAATAATGGATGGATAATAGTTGGCACCGTAAGCTTGTAATGTACTGTATGACCACACTATGTATCATCATGATTCACTGTAATATGTTTTTAAGGCTGCCACCTAGGGACATATGTGTGAAATAACCATGCAAATGAATGCTTTTGTCTATCAAACAAGCGTTCTGTCAATTATGTTGTATGCTGTTAGGAACAAATGCCGGTAGACCCGATAAGAAAAAAATGACACGATAATAATTTATTATCATCTTCACGATAATATCGTCATATCGCCCAGCACTAATGCCATGTATTAGTTTTGAATATATCTGTTATTGGTTATGAGAAAATCACCATGTTGTCTGTCAACCCAATCAACTGATAATTTTTTATTATCATCAGGAAGTAACATTTGAACATCCTTACCTTTATGGCAGAAGGCTCCAGTGTAGGCTGATTGACTACAATCACAGTAGAAACCATTGTGTTTTTCTACACAAAGACCCTGGTTTTGACATAGAAACTCATAGCTGTTGCAGTGACCTGGGCATCCAGGTTCGACACCGGGCGTGACCCTTGCCCTCTCCTCCAGATCAAGAGTGATCCCGTTTAACTGCAGAGAGCGGATACAACCCAGAAAACCCTTTTGTCTGGAAGCAGTACCTCCTAAAAAGGGGAATAAAAGAAGAAAAAAAATGCAGTGAAGTCACTCTTTAATTATTTCTCTGCTGATGCAGGCTTTATAAGAAATACAGGCTTGTCTGTGATACAATGCCAAGAATCAGGCTGATAGATGTGCCATCTGGCAGCATTGCACACAGTTTACTCTTTTCACAAATTGAGCCTTTTTCCTCAACAATAAAGATTCTACTGCCTCACATTTTAAGATGTGTAACAACCTACCATTATGGCATCGCAACAACTAACAATAAATCCCAATCTCTACTGTGGAGTAATAAAAGGTTCTTGTCGGATAATATAAAAGTGTGCTGACAGATACACACAGGCAGTGCTTGATAAGATGATTGACAAATTAACAAACCTTTCACAAAGGGCAGCAGATGTGTTACAAAATAAAGATATTACGCAAAGAGAAACAATTGACTTAACAGGTGTATCAAATTACAATGGCACTCAAAAGAGCTCATCAACAAAGGCTTATTATATTTCTTTACTCATTAATTTAAGTTAAACTTATACATCTTTTTTTAAACTTACAAACCCTGCTACATTTTTCATTTAGGGTCCTATTGTTGTGCCCAGTGCAAGTTTAGCACAATGCACAGTTTTACTGTTCACATGGGTGGAGGTTTTTTTTTCTTTTGGTACTTATTCTTGACACAGATAGAATAAATAAAATGTTTTGCACCATTTTGTTTTGTTGTAGGGGATGGAATGCAGCAGACTTTCGGCCAATCCAAGCGGCTCCCCTCATTCCCATTACGTGCTCACATGCTTGACATTGCAGGAGCAGAAATTGACCCGCTGGGCTCCGTACATGAGATTTGCGTGAGCAAAGTGCATTTAGTGTACAAAGGTAAACTACAAGATCTCCCCTTGATGATGTAGTCGTCCACGCATGATGTTGACGTGGACATTTGGAGATTGTCTAGAACCACTGATCATACAAATATTTGTACTCTATTTTGTTATTTATATTTTAGGCAACTTTCGTTTTTATTCCACTGCATTTCCTTAAATAAAATTAATATTTTTACTGTGATGCATTTACCCTAAACCTCTTCTTGACTTCAAAATAAAATCAGAAGAAACGGTTAATTGGCATAATGTCTGAACCGTGGAGCACAAAGCAGAATATTCCTGTCCAATGTGAAGTGAGACTAGTAAGGGGAGGTAGTACTGAAGTAATATTCTACAAGGTGACTAACTTCTACGAAAGGTTTTGGGTCTTGGTGGAGGTAACAACACAAATTCACTAGAGATACTGTAGACCGAGATGTTTTTTTCCCCATGGCAGATACTGATACCAATATTTGTAGTCATAAATACACTGATAATTGGAGCCAATATTCATTTTCCGTAAAATGATTCCCATGAACAAATTGTTTTAAGAAACTCCAACTCTTGTTGAAATGACTTCCATCATGTTTATTGAACAACTCTTAAGATTTGCAAAATGCTTTAAGACATTTGGCACCTTGTGGTTTTCTACAGGAAATAAAGTTTTTCAAAATTTCAAAATAACTACAATGGTAAACTTTTTCACTTTTGTTGGTTTTTATTTCAAACAAAAACAAAAGGTGCAGTTCTCATAGTCAGCAGCATCTCTTGTCAAGTTAACTGAAAATGTAAATAGTTCTCTGAAGTCAATAGTTTTAAATGTCTCTTATCGGCCATCAGATTAAAAAAAAAAAGAAGAAAGAAGAGGCTGATGCTGATATAAATATATACGGTTTATAAAATGTGAAACTATGGCTAAGCTGGCAAGAACTGAACTGATAATGTGAGTAACTTGAAGCAGTTTTTCACAATATCAATCTGGGACTTCTCCAATGTAATCTACTTAGGAAAGGCGGGAAATTCAGTACAATACTTCGAGCTGATTGGGCGATATGGCAACTTGTGTATGCCTACCAAACTTTATGACAAGGCGTGGCAGATTTAGGACACAGGCGCAGAGATAGGAGTTTGCCGCCAAGGCAGATATTTATTAAACATAAAACTCCTCGTTTAGAGGGAAAAACAAACGCTATAAAATGTTAAACTAAAGGCGCTCCAAAAGGGAGGATGTCTAAACTACAAACAAAACAAAATCACTCCTAAGCTAAAACTATACTGTGGCTATACAGTTACAAACAAAAGTTCACACAGAAGACAGGACAACAAGGCTGAGTACTACAACTGTGACTGGCTAGAGCAGGGGTGGGCAAATTTTTTGACTTGCGGGCCACAATGGGTTTGAAATTTTGACAGATGGGCCGGACCAGGAGCATTTGGACCTCATAGCACAGTAAACACACACAGATAAATGTACAACCTGTGCATGCGCACTCCTCACCTCACCCATGACAACATGTAGAAAGACCATCTTCAGCTGTCAAAAGGATCAAAACACGCAACAGTGCCACAATGTTGACTGATAGACTGAACTCTTTGTCCCTGCTTTCTTTCAAAAAATAATTGACCGATTCTCTGGACTATCAGGACATTATTGCTGTGTTCAACACAAAACCCTGCCGTCTCCTGCTGTAAATGTCCAAATCCAGGAAGAATTGTATTTTATGAATCAGTTATCTGGAGTTAAGCTTACTACCATTCTCCCGTTTATTTGAATAAATTGCAAACGTTGTTATGAATGAATATCTTTCTGTCCCCTTTCTGTGCGTAAAAGAGCAATTTCTGTGCGTAAACGAGCTTATCAGTGAGACCCGACCCAGTGATCATATTTTCCGGGTGTGTAGAAGTTACACAGCAGTAACTCTGGTGTAAAACATAATCTGCACAGGAGTCTGAGGGAAGTGGACCCCAACACCAGTCATCCACTGCTCGTACTGCTGCAGCTGGAGAGCGCGTTCTCCAGCTGCACCCGTCACTCACAGCAGTCCTTCACTTTACGTGACACCGCGCCAGCGATTTTATTTTCTGCGCCCTCGTAATTAAAGAAGCGAAATAACGGTATAATATGTGTGTGTTAAGAGCGGCAACTTAATCGCTGTCCTTGGTACCCGCGGTAAAGCACTATTAGGGACGTGAAGGGAATTTTTTTTTTTTTGCATATTTTCTCTGGCCCACCCATTTTTCCTCAGGCCCACCCACAATAAAAATCCTGGCGCCACCTATTGGTGAAACGCGGGCATTGCAGGGACAAAATTTAATTAATGATTTTGAATTTTTTTCTAGCCTTATTGGATAAGTTCGGCGGGCCGGATTGAAAAGCATAACGGGCCGTATTTGGCCCGCGGGCCGGGGTTTGCCCATGTCTGGGCTAGAGTGACTCTGGCGAAAACACTTTGGCACGAGACAGGGGAGACGCAGACCATTTAACACATGAGGGTAATGGGAAACAGGTGGACACAATCAGGAATCAGGGTTGACACTGACACAACATGAGGAAGGGCAAGTGGCCTGAAACGAAAGGAGTCAGAATTTTCAAAATATAACAGGAAATGACAAGACAGTAAAAGCCCAAGACAACCTCACCGCGGTGTGACACTTTAGTTTTGACCAATCATGGCACTGGACAAAAATGTCGTTGTCATTGTTGTAGGTAAGAATTTTTTTTTTTTAAAGCACAAACATCTTTGCCAGTTAAAAATGTACGACAGCGTATTAGGGCCATGTATAAATACATATTTTTTCTCAGTTTTGCTTCTCAGAATATTACCACCCCCGTGAATTATTTTTTTTTTATACATGGCCCTAATACGCCAATGTAAAAATTCACAAAGCGCATCTCGCTGTTCTTCAATAGCAGCATCCATGCATTTGTCCATTTTAGGTTTGCCTGTTTTCTATGGTGTCGGAGCGTCGCGTTTTTGTTCCAGCCGCATATACCGGCCCCAAACACACTCTTGCTTTGTGACTGGTCCGAAGCACCATTGGTTAAGCTCGGAGAAAATCAGCGGGCTTGGTAAAAGATTCTCGAGGGTTTGTGAACTCACAAATACTGTAAGAATTCAGCTTGCAGGCAAGGTCAGAATATCAGTGCTGAAAATCAGTCTCCCCCTGAAATGACCCCCGTCTCCTTACCTATAAAAAGTTGGCTCTTTAGCTGCAGATGAATTTGTCCATCAGAAGGAGCCTCCTGTGTGGCTGCGGGTAGGTCATCAACATGAAGCGTCGCCTCTTTTACATTTCGTTCGGCTCGGACGCTGTGCCAGCGATTGTCATTCAGAGCGACCCTTGTTTCCACTTGGACCTCCAGTGGCCCGTTTCCCACATCAAAAGAGAAGATCACCTCAAAGGGGGCTGCAGTTATGGGAAGAGTTCATAATAAAGATGATGATAATACCAACACACTTGAACTCAATTAAACTGTAATTTGATGTTTGACTTGAGTTCATATTCCTGTGGAATCACAGTGAACAGATCAACTTTTTTTTCCGACCACTGCAGTTGCAATGGAATCTCTTGGGTCAGCCCTTTGAGTGGAAACTCTTCCATTTTGTTTCACATTTTAAATACTACCTTGTGTTTGAGTGATGATGTGATGAGGATTAATAGCAATAATTTCTTGATCATGTGGCAGGTGTTAATTTGCATGTTTGCTCAAACAGAATGCATTCACAGTTGATGGGATTGTTGCGCGTATAGTCACTATGATTAAGATCTTTCACTAAAATCACAAATTGTGAGCGCTAAAATGCGTGTTCACTCGCTCTAACAGATTATGTGTGCTGTTGGCAGCAGTTGTAAAAAGGGCTGCACAACATTCTCTGCATTTCTCCCTCCTTTTGAGGTGAATTAAAGTATTTGTAGCACTTCGGACAAGCAGCGAGTTCTCCTGTGAGTCTGAGCTATTTTTATCTGGAAGGTCACTTTATTAGGGAGCATGGAGGTCAGCAGCCCGGCTTACCATTTCCGTGTGATGGTTTGGCATACGTTTTGGTCATCGTGGTGTAACATTTTGGGAAAGCGTCACAAATGCAAAATGAAGATTGATAGGATGGAATTGGAAGCGCTAGTGGAAGAGGAAGGCAAACATATTACAAAATCAATGTCTGATCATATTGGAGAAGCCAGCATCTACATTAAATTCATGGCTTTGTTAGCTAAACCCGCCCTGTGTGTATGGCAATTGGATGTCGAGATACATGGTCATACTGCGTTACATTTTCTTTCAAACTCGGGACAGCACAGTCGAAAAAACTGCTCTGGTAGGGGCGAGCACCAATTGTCACTGGGAATTGAATTGAACAGACACACAGAAATGTAGATTTTAAAGTAGTTTCTTTCATTGATGACGTTGCATGAATTCTTCCTGTGATTAACTTTAAGTCATTAAGGTTATTCATAAGCTCCAAAATGTATTTGCTGAATAAACCGTGATAATTTTTGTTGGCATTTTAAATACCGTATAGAGACGCTCCCCTACTTACGAACATTCGAGTTACGAACAACGGTACATACGAACATGTCTGCGCGCATGCGCGCATGTCAAAAATTGTTCGGAAAGAGATGCTGTAAGTTAGATTTTGTATTGCGCACCTTTTTCTGAGTATTGTAGTGCTTCTTTCCACCGCTAATACCAACGCTTGGCGCTGTGAGAGCTCACCCAGCATTGGAGGCTCAGCAACGTGTCGAGGAGGAGGAAGAAGAAGAAACGGCTGTCGCTCATAGATAAAGCCATCGCACTCTTCGAGCAGCAAGACCCAAATATTGAACGTTGCACAAAGGTTGCAAATCAATTGAATGATGCCATACAGTGCTACCGCATTATTTATGATAAAAAAAGAAGAAAACTGTGCAATCGTCGTTAGATCGCTTCTTTCGGCCAGTTTCTAGTAAATCCTCCAAGGAAGATACTCATCAACCCTCAACTTCTTCCTACATTGAAGTTACGGAGGAGGAAGTAACTTTTGAAGCCCATTCCAGCGACGACGAAGAACCTCTCATGATATAAAATCCTCCTCTTCCTCCTCCTCCATCAAATCCTTAAGCATCGAGTACATCTTCCAAAAGTAAGTTAAACTTCATTTTATTTATCTTATTACGTACATGTACTTACTTACTTACTGTGTGTGTCTCTCGCTCTCTCTCTCTAACATACGTAGTACAGTACTGTACGTATTCTCTTTAAACATAAATTATAATACAAAATATAGCACTGAAGCAACTTACGAACAAATTCACCTTACGAATGATCGCTCGGAACGTAACTCGTTCGTAAGTTGGGGAACGTCTGTATGTACATGAGTAGAAATGTTCTCATTGTTACGATTCTACACTGGCACCACTTTGTAAGTGGTTTCTGCTTGCCTTTCAGACGCATTATTTAAGGACACAAAATCAGCTCACAATTCAGCTCGGGTTTGCGTGCTAAATTAATCTATTAATAGCATAACACTCCTTTCACAATGCAAACTGTGCTGCAATGTCACACGTTATTCAGACTTGTAGATAAGATTCCACGTTAGAGATAGACTGATATGTTTTTTTGTTTTGTTTGTTTTTTAGGACCGAAACCAATACCAATTATTAGTAGTCAAGTAGGCCAATGTCTGATATGCAAGCTGATACTCATTTTCAGTAAGTGGTAATAAAATAATAACATAAATGATTTAAAATTTTTTAAACTTACTTACTTACTTACTTAACTTTCTTGAAATGTCTTAAAGCATATTTTTATTGAAAAACTTTTCAGATTTTCAAAATGTTTTAATTTGATTAAATTTGTTTAATCTTACACAATGGACTCTATGCACAAATAGCAATAGTAATCCCGGGAAAATCTCATAACGCACCGCCTTTTCCGGTAATGCCATCACCGTTTGTTTTCCTTCAGAGGACCTTGACCAGTTGTCAGCGTTTTAGAGTATTTTTTCGTTATTTTTTTTTTTTATGAGTGTGGTTGCATGCATTTGTCAAGGAGATATGGCAGTATGCCGAGTGATCACTGTTATAACTCTGTCTTGTTTTTTTCTCTTATGCTGACCACCGGAGACAGTTTGTTGCAACTTGTTAACATTTGCAGGGATAACTATAGTTGTCAACCACACAGGGGCGCCAGTTGTTAACAACACAGCTGTATTTTGAAGCCCTAAACTTTGATGTGTTGTTACTCTACGAAATTATCTAATGTTTCTGCCTTTTTGGCATTTTGATTTTTCATGTGCCTGTGTGTATATTATTCATATTCTGTCATTTTATTACTGGTTATTGTTGTTTGTTTGAATAGTATCACTTGATCAAGTCTCTTTTAACATTTCATGCTAAAAAATAAAAGCATATATCATTCCTCCTGATATTGGATCGGTATCAGACAGTACTTTAGGCTACAATATCAGTATCATATCGGAAGTGAAAAGGGTGTATCGAGACACCCGTAGTCATCCGTATGCCTTAAAAAGTTAAATAAAAACTTAAACAATACCACATGACTATTACAATCACCACCATGATTTAAAGAGGACAACATTGGGATGTAAATAAATAGGATGGTGCACTGAATATTATATTGATATTGTACATTTAAATATATCAACCAGAAAATAATAATATTTTTTAAAAACTATTTGAAAGTTGGGATTCATCATGCCTGAATGCTGATTTTGGCAGGCTTGGGGAGTAACGGAATACATGTACCGCCATTACGTAATCAGATTGCAATTTTTTTGTAACTATTCCAGTATTATCCTGTATTACAGTTACAGGAAGAAACATGTAACTTTAGATTACAGATTACAGGTAAATTGATTGAAGGCATTACAATTTCTACGATGAGAGAGTGCGAAAGAGGGCGAGAGAAAGAGAGAGTCAGAGAGAGAGAAGGACAAGGACAGAGCAAGAGAGAAGGACAGAGCCAGAGAGAGAAGTACAGAGCGAGAGTGGGACTGTTGCTACATGTCGGGGAGGTGGGAACGAACGAACTGACTAGTCGTGTCCTCTACTGAAGACATTTAATATTTTCAATTTGATGTTTTACTGTTTTTGAATTTACTTATAGGCATATCAATGTGATATAATCATGAGTGTTTAAAAAGAATACAGTGGAGTAATGATTTTATGAACTTTATTTTATCCTCTCACCCTCAAAGCTATTGAAGATAGGAATGTGCATGATGTTATTTAGAGCCTTTTGGCATTGGAGTCTAAAAGTCTGGGGTTAGATCCTAATTGCATTTCTCCCCCAGTCAAGAAGGGGAACTGTATGTAAATGTCTGTTTACTAATAAGATTACACCTTTGGCCAACCTGGAATCAACATGTCTGTATGTAAACTTCTGCTTACTAATAACATCACGTCTGCTTGCTAATAACATCAACATTTGGTCACTAGGAGATGACATGTCTGCCCTTTGTTCAATCAAGAGCCGGGGGGAGGAACCTTTTAACTTTTTTGTATAAATGAGTCGATGTTCTGTAAATTGTCACACACTTGGGGGAATCCACGTTGCATACAGATGTGGTTGTCTTGACTGTGTCTTTAGAGGCCTCTAAATAAATTCTTGCAAGAAAACTTCTTCATCAGATCCTGAATACAATTATTTTGGACACGCAAAGATTACACTTAATATAGTAATTTAATATTCCTTCACTACACGCGGGCAGTTTGAAAAAGCGGACGGGAGGAGGAAATGTCGACCGGTATTCACTGGAAAGTTTGAGCTGAGAGTCCAGCGGCATGCTACGCGCTGTAGCTTCTTGCTAGCTAGCACGCTAGCCTTCAACCATAATGTAAGTTACACCTTCCAAACAAATCTTCCTCCCACCAATTCGCTATTTAAACATCATACACAACATATACACGGCTAAACTTGTGACTGGGATAAAAGTTCATTTTGCAGTTGATGTCACACATCATCATCCTCATTGGATGACTAACTATCTATCTATCTATGTATGTATGTATGTATGTATGTATGTATGTATGTATGTATGTATGTATGTATGTATGTATGTATGTATGTATGTATGTATGTATGTATGTATGTATGTATGTATGTATGTATGTATGTATGTATGTATGTATGTATGTATGTATGTATCTATCTATCTATCTATCTATGAGGTGTGGTTGCTTTTAGGGACAGTTCGAAAACAGTATATGGCCTTCAATCAAACAATAGCCTACATGCTTTTTAATTACACTAGGATTTTTGCTATTTGTAGGCTGCCCGGGTCCCTATCACCCGCAAATAGCAGGGGCACATTGAATAGAATATATATTGTTGTGATATTTATTTTTATTTTGTCTTCATCAACAAACTCAATATTGGAGTAATCCAAAAGTAATCCAGTTACATTACTTTAATATTATGGAACTTGGATTACGTTACTAACTACATTTTTTAGCAGGTAACTTGTAACTGTAATGGATTACATTTTAAAAGTAACCCTCCCAACCCTGGATGTTGGTGTGTTTCACTAATGTTGGTGGGTTCACTGTATGGATGGATATGGTCACTGAGCTAATTGCACTGAAACGGCCTGTGAAATGAATAAATCTCAATTTCAAAGTGGAAATAGGCCACAAATTGGAATTAGTAAAGAAAACGTCTTGGTAACTTATTTCCATCATGTGCCAAGTGGAACAGTAAGCCTTCCCGTGGTCCCATGGGTGTGCAGAGACTTCTTCCCTCTTGTCCATCTTTTGGCACAACTGGACAGCAGCTGGAACAGCTGGGCCAGCTAAAAGAGGATTTGAGGAGACTGTAGCTCCAGGCGATTATCTGTGCCAGTGCAGTGTAAAAAAAACAACTAAGTCTCCATTTTACCATACTTTTGGGACATCGGTCATGTCAATTATCTTCTTTAGTGCAGCTATACATGACCAACTGGGAGGTAAATATACCAATTATGACACAAGCCTTTCAAGGTTTGACTCAGTTTCACAAAAAGTGACATTCACACATGTATAAGGTATACTGTAGATGTAAAACCTTCTCTGAAATGTACATTTTATCCTACAGATGCACACAAATGATTTGCAATATACAGTAAATCTTATCCGAGAGCTGATACTCCCCTCCTAATGTGAATTAGTTTCTACACATTAACCATTTACACTTCTCTATTATGTGATTAAGTCATGCAATTTAAACGAGTCTTCTCTATAAATCCTCAGACTTCTAGACTAATTTGCAAGTTCAATTTGTTTAGAGATGAAGTCAGCAGTGTTGACTCTTGTTTGACAACTTTCCTCTCATGGGGGAAGCAGAAAATTGGGGGGGGGGGGGCGTGATTATAGAGCTGAGGGAGAAAAACAATTTTACAATTTAACAAACAACAACAACAGAGGAAAGTCTTCTATATTCTGAGTGATATTATAATGTTATAGTATACCATCTAACCACCTGCAGCCTTAACAATTTCAGCCAGATTGGAGACATACTCTGCTTTGTTTTTGAGTGAGAGAAGGAAACAGGCCATGTACACACGTAGCAAGGTATTTTTAAAAACGGATATTTCCCTCCTCTGGGTGTAGAAAAAAAAACACCATCACGTTTGTAGAAAAGAAAACATCCACAGTTAACCGCATTAATGCGTTTTAAGTACAATCATAACAATTCCAGACCTTAAACTGGCAACAGTTCCCCAAATCCTATCCAATCAGAGTATGCCTCTGTCTGGCGACGCTATTTCCAAAAATTGGGCCTACAATGAGATGCATGCCAAGCCTCTACATAGCAGTAGTTAGCCAAATACTGCTCATCTCTTGACGTCACTTCACCATACGTCACACTAGCACGGACTGTCAGTCGCTGATCTGGATATATGCGGATCAGTGCTGTCAGCGCACACAAGACTTTTTATTATTATTAATTAAAAAAAATACTTGTAAAGAGTCAATGAGTACATCATAAACGGAGCATAGAGGAAAACAAAGAGGGTAAATACAAAATCTTAAAAAGCTTCACTTCACTCACTCACCATACACATATACAAACATGGTCTCCCCGGTGGGGAAGCGAATCCACGCCGCCTTTTTTTTCTTCTTTTTTAATAACTTAAGGTATGTGATAGAGAGTGACGTGTGTAGAGGACGACGTAAAACTTTGTTTACTAACGGACTCACGCGACCGCAGAGCCGAAGAAATGCGCAAAGCTTTTAGAAACCTTCGTTTGTAAAGAAAAAAATCTCCGCGGATGTGTGGATGACAGGGCAAGCCGCAGAAAAATATCTCGTTTGCAAAAAACCCAGCTACGTGTGTACATGGCCAGCGAAAGGCAGAGGGAAAAGATAAGTAGAAACTAGTGTCACATAACATTGGAAGGAGGAGGAAGAACTGAGCTTTCACTTACATCTGAGTTCAATACGAATAAAATCTTTGATGCCCAGATTTTCTAGGAAAACCCCAGAGGAAGCTACTGTTTTGAATAAAAAGGAGATGTCTGCATTCAGTTCTCCATGAAAGGTAGGGAAGTGAAGGTAGGATGTCTCTTTATCAAATAGTGCAGCATTCCAAAAACTTTCTGCAACACAAAAATAACACCGGTATGCAAAGTCCCCTAGGTACATATTTATCACAAGGGCAATTTAATACTTGCAGGCATGCTTAAAACTGATTAGAATAATACTTGTTAATGTATGGGGAGCAAAAGCATAGCCGTATTTACAGTATGTCTTTTCTACAACAGATAGAACAGAAAAAAAAGTGTCTGAGAGTTAGTGTAACCAAAATATATTTTGTTGTGCTTATTTTTTATACAAGTGAAATCTTTCAATGTTGAAAAATGATATACCCGAAATGAAACCTACTGTCTCCATGACAACGTAGAGGTCCCACCTTGTAGGCAGCTTCTGAGCCTGGTTGTATACCGCCCAGTACCAGAGATCGAACTGGTAGAGTTTCCTTATGGGTGAGGAGACTCGAGTCATTATTCCTGGGATGGTCAAAAGAGAAGGAGAAGCACATGGATAGAACAAAAAAAAAAAAAAACGTGATGTGATGTGGATAATTTAGTCATCAGTACGACATTTAAATACATTCAGCAAACACTGCACATGGGAGTATTATAAATTACAACACCATTGTTCATTGTCAGCATCACAATTGCACTGGACATTTGAATTCAGACAGTTCTTGTGCAGGGCACAAGCACACTGTCTACTGCCCGGCACAGCTCCAGCCCAGTGTGTTTGGATCTGTCCAGGAGCTTGACCTCCAAACCACCAGCTTAGTTGCGTACCGTCTGAAACACACACATGAACCATTCTGTATTTTACACAGACACTCATTAATTGCACTCGTGGCCACAGTAGTGTGTAAACTGCACAACACAAGGATTTTATGATCATTATTATCTGTACAATTACACATTTTCTTTTAAACAGAGGTGGGGTGTAAACATTCAGATTTTTGCAACGAGGGACCCTACACATGACGAGGAGAAAAAATGTGTGTTTGTATTCTAACAGCTTTTAGTGTGTGGTGAGATGCCCAACACAGAACACCACGCACATAATGACATCTCCACTGGCAATTGTATCCTCCCCAACACCAGACTAGTAGAAGTAGCAACATGTCAGAAGGTAGATTTCTGATTTACAAATAATGGACAGGTTCGACATTAGCGTGTTTTACAAGCAAATTGGGGAGGGGAAAAAAACACATGATTACTTCTTTTCTAATCTTTTAGAGCTATCCAATCCTTAAATCGGCAAGGGGTAATTAATTAACTAATTTGGCATTAAAGATGTATTCAAGGATCTTTTGTCGCTGCATCTTCCGGGTGGACAATCTTAACAATTGGTTCTTGATCCTGTCAATCAATCTGCCTTAACGACGTCGTGCGTGCTCGTTCCTAGCTGTTCATGCGCACTTTGAGTGTTTGTAGCACGTAGCTGCTGAGCTTCGTATTCAGCCATTCATTGTTGTAGCTCCACCGATCTCACCGCATACTTTGAAAATGGCTGAGCGCCTATGTAGTGAGGCCGGCTGCAGAGACTGATGAAGATGATGATGAAGATGAGCTTGCATGTTCCCGACAATTGATAGACATTTCCCGCGGAAGGAGCAGGAGAGCTGGTAGGATGGTCTTCTGCATGCGCATTTAAAAAAAATGTGACAAACGGACGTTTGGCTTCTACTTTGAGAAGATTTTTTAATGCACCTTTAACTTTGAACTTTTACCTGGTTTGTTGAGAAGACGAGCATTCTTGCAATAGTATGACAGTTCCTGCTCACAATGTTCTGATTGGTTGAGGATCACCGCTAGCTGCTCCTCTTCTGAAGCGTAACGGAAATGGGCTGTATGTTGCTTTATTTCAGCGCTTGAAAGCAGTGTGGTCAGTTCTGTATTATTGTGCTTGATCACCATCCATGCCCTGTCTTAAGTGGTCACACAAGAGAAAGCATTTCCAAGTGAGTTCATGTAGTACTTTAGAAGCAGAAAATGAGAAGGAAGATGAAGGAACTTCCCTATATTGAAAAAAATATTCACTCACCTGCCTTGATTTACATATTTACTTAAATTATATCTAATTCCTAATCCATAGGATTCAATTAGACGTGGTTCCACCATATGCAGCTATAACAGCTTCAACTCTTTTGCGAATGTTGTCCGCAAGGTTTAGGAGTGTGTTTATGGGAATTTTTGAGCATTCTTCCAGATGTTTAACTTGTGAGTTCACATACTGATGTTGGATGAGGAGGCCTGACTATCAGTCTCTGCTCCAATTTATCCAAATATCAGGTTGAGGTCAGGACTGTGCAAGCCAATCAAGTTCATCTTCAGCAGATGCATGTCTTTATGGGCATTGCCAGGGTTGGGAGGGTTACTTTTAAAATGTATTCTGTTAAAGTTACAAGCTACCTGCTAAAAAATGTAGTTAGTAACGTAATCCAAGTCTTAAAGTAATGTAACTTGATTACTTTGGATTACTTTTGGATTACTCAATACAGAGTATGCTCATGAAGACAAAATAATAATAAATATCACCACAATATATATTCTATATTCTATGTGCCCCTGCTGAAGGCCATATGCTGTTTTCGAACTGTTACTGAAAGCAACCACATCTCACAGTTCAGACAGACAGACAAACAGATAGATACAGTCATCCAATGAAGATCACAAGTTTAGCCCTGTGTATGTTGTGTATAATGTTTAAATAGTATAATGTTTAAATAGTGAATTGGTGGGAGGAAGATTTGCTTGGAAGGTGTAACTCACATTACGGTTGTAGGCTAGCGGGCTAGCTAGCAAGAAACTACAGCGCATCGCATGGCGCTGGACTCTCAGTCTCCGCTCAAACTTTCGCTCCTTCAGCAAGACAAGTAAGTTCCAGTGAATATTGGTCGCCGTGAAGCTTTTTCAAACTGCCCGCGTGTGGTGGACACTTCCCGACATGTAGCAACGGTCCCACGCGTGTCTGTGTCTGTGTCTGGCTGTGTGTCCCCCCCCCCCCCCCCATTTTTAATAAATGTTTTTTCCTGTAACTGAATACAGTTAAAAAAAAAAAAAAAGTAATCTGATTACGTAACGGCGGTACATGCATTCCGTTACTCCCCAAGCCTGGGCATTGCTTTCATCTTGTGATGTCGAAAGTGGGAGGGGCCAATGAATTTAATTCATTTAAACTTTTCTCCACTTCTGGATAACATTTATAGTGACTTGGAGCGCTGGAATAATCTTCCTATTTCTCTAATAGGACGAATAGCCACCATTAAAATGAAAGTTTTACCCAAAATAAACAATTTTTTCTCAATGATTCCATTTAAACCTACGGCTAAATGGTTCCAGTTGTTGGACTCAGCCGTTACAAAATTTTACTGGAATAAAAAAAAAGCAAAGATTAGTCTATCTACTCTTCAGTAAAGTAAATCCAAAGGTGGTCTAGAGGCACCAAATTTTATGTACTACTATATAGCTAACCAGCTACAATATATCGTTCTATGGGCACAACCCAACAGAGACACTAACTGTTGGCTGTAACTAGAACAGAAGGATTGTAATAACCTCAGACTTCTAGATTTACTCCTTATTACAACATCGATTAAGCGACATAATTGTTTTAAAAACCCAATGATTTCCGCCACCCTGACTGCCTGGTGGAAGGCACTAGAAATTACAAAAGCCCAAGTGAAGCCCTGTGGGCTTTCTCCCCTATGGCATAACCCCGACTTTCAACTTAACAACCAACCGTTTTATTTAGGTGTGTGGGAGCAGAAAGGAATTACACATCTCCACCATCTCTTCTCAGATAATATGTTTATATCATATACATCCTTGCTCCAAAAATACAATATAAAAAACAGATTTTTTTTACATTATTTACAAGTTAAAAATATGATAAAGAAAAAAATTCCAACACTTCGGGGTACGCTCCAACCGCCTGTTTTAGCTAAAGATATTAACAAGCTTTCTCCGACAACAACAAAAAAACTTTCAAAAATATATAAGTTACTTTCATATACTGATAAAATGTCTTTACCCATCTCGAAATGGGAGACAGACTTGTCTATAGCACCGGAATCTGACTTTTGGATTCAAGTTTGTGAAAACGCATTTAAAATGACAAAACACACAAATTTACAACTTATCCAATAAAAAATTATTCACAGAACATACATTACTCAATATATGATGAAGAAAATTGGACTTTCAGACTCCGACATTTGTCTCCAATGTTTACAAAACACTACAGACACTTATGTTCATGCTTTATGGTTATGTACTCCGATTATGTATTTCTGGACTAAAGTCTTAGAAAAACTTTCCGCTATTTTGGACTGTAGGATACCTTTATCTCCAAACTTGTGTTTGCTAGGTGACCTAACAACAACTGACTTACCACATAAACAATTTCAATCTACACTTGTAGCCCTTACTATCGCAAAAAAAAACAATTCTTGTTAACTGGAAAAATAAACAAACTCTGAATATCGACCAATGGTCTAACCTCCTCATAAATCACATTTTAATGGAAAAAATATCTGCCTCAAATAAAAACCAAATATCAAAATTTATAGAAACATGGTCTACGTATATAGAATTTTTTAACCTAATTCTGGTTACTTAATTCTGCCTGTTAGCGAGAGCCACCACATCGTGGTAACTTACATTGATGTTTCTGCATTTGGCAATTTATTATTATATTATATTATTAGTGTGGGATTTTTTTTAATAGGTTTTAGGTGAACTAATGAATACACACACACTCGCACGCACGCACACACACATACAAAAAAAAAAAAAAATATATAAAAATAAAAAAGGAGAGCAATGATGACATGTCAAATCGAATGAACAATACTGAGCTCTCCAGAAAAAAAGAAGAAAAAAAAAAGGAAGTGGGAGGGGCCAGCTCCAAACTATTTCCACAAAGTGGGGAGCATGGAAGTGTCCAAAATATCTTGGTAAACTTAAGCATTTAGAGTTATTTTCAATGGAACTACGGGGCCAAACCCAGATTTGGAAAATCAACCTGACACCATAATCCCCCCCTTCATCAAACTTGGCACAATTCAGTCAGACAAGTACCGTTCTCTGTTGTTACCAAACACTTTTATGTTCCAGTTGATAGTTGACTGGAATATTTAGGAGTGAGAAAATTTCACGACTGGACTTGTTGGACGGATGGCATCCCAGTTCCATGCTGGAGTTGACTGAGCTCCTCATCCATTCTATCACAAATGTTTGTAAAAACAGTCTGCGTGCATCAGTGCTTGATTTTATACACTTGTGGCCGTGGAAGTGATTTGAACACATGATTCCAATTACTGTATTTGGATGGATAAGCAAATACGTTGGGCAATATAGTGCATTTAATAGTTAATTAAAATAAAAATGAACAACTTGATTTTAATTTAATTAGCAAAGAAAAGATTTAATAAAAAGTAGATTGAAATTGTGTGAATAAATGATGCCATGAAGGTGTGTGTGGTACCTGTCATGTTACAGTATACAAGTTGAGGTTTGATTGGTCCACTGCCATCCACATCCACATAATAACGTCCTGATGTTCTTCCTTTGTATTTATATGCCTCACAAGACTGCTCATATATTGCTGTGGAGAAAGATAGCAGAGGTGGACATGCCGACAATATTGACCAAAGGTCCGTCAATCTGTCAATGACGGACACCGATTTTGTTGACAATTACAGATTGACATGAAACTTAGAAAAAGTGACTAACTAAGTATTGGTGGGAGTGGATTTGTCAATGTAACCATCAATAACCAGGCCATGTAGGGTGGCCAACTGTGTCCCGCGTAGTGCGGGACACGCACAGCCTTTGAATTACCGGGACACATGAACTGAGCTTCAAACGCTGTGCGTGCACCTGCTATGCGAGTCGCGAGTCTGCAAATGGAGGGATGGTATTGGTGTGAAGAGCTGTGGCACATTGCACGCTACTGCCCAGCACCGGCACCAAATAGCTTTACCTCCAAGCTCCAAGTGTCTTTAAACTAAGATGGGGCGACAAAGCGGGGGGAATTGTCACGCAGATTACCACCACCTCCACTCTCAGTTTTAACTGGGCTATCTATGCAAGACCCATGGACTGTGCCTTTACTGCAACATAGCTAGCTAGTCCCTAGTGGATATTGGGTCAACAGGGGAACAGGCCAGGATGTGGTACCTTAAGGCTCTAACAGTGTAACGTGGCTGCAACAGGGCTGGTCCACAATTTCGCCTGGGTGAAATATAGGACCCCTGCATCATCAGGATTGACCTGCTAACCAAGTGGAAGGCGGTGGTGGACGTGCCTGGAACTGTGCTGTACCTGATTACTGAAGCTGTGCTATTACAACCAGAGGGCAAAGACGAACTGCAGCACCCTCCTTCCATACCTCCTTTGACCGTGAGCAGGTGCACAAAATCGAAGGCTGCCAATATAAAACAATTACCATTGGCAACTAGGAAACAGATACCGGAGCCACCTTCCACCGAGACCAACCAAGCCATTGAGTAGTAATACCATCAGAGTTTTGAAGGCTTGAATGAGAACCAGAGGATCCGACTTCAGGAGCTTCACAAATTCACATCTTTGTTGCCAAGGACTGTACACACACCATTTTGGTCCAGCACGAGATTGACAACGGGGGATCAGCAACCATCCGGCTCCAGCTACACAAGCGGCTGAATTAAAGATTCCAAGAAATGCATGGGCAATGTAATTCTGGTCCAGAAGAAAGATGGGTAATGCCGGTTCTGTGTGGATTACTATCGCCTCAACGAGGCCACATGAAAAGACTCATACATCTACCTCGAATCAATGACGCCCTCGATTACATTGCCGGGTCCTGCTGGTTCGGCCCGATTGATCTTCAGAATGACTAATGACAGGTAGCGTTGGCACCAGCGGCACATCCGAAGACTACATTCTCCATGGGCCAATGACTATGGCAGTTCAAGGTGATGCCACTTGGACTTTGCAATATACCGGCCACTTTCCAACGGTTGATGGAGAGGGTCTTGGCTGACATCGTGAGATCGTTGCATGGTATACCTGAATGACCTCCTGGGCCATGTTGCCAGATTCCAGATTGTCTTAGACCATTTAAAGGAAGGGAGAGACATTCTGGGACACATTCTTAATGTAGTCGGGCTAGCCACAGTACTCTGAAACGAGTCAGGCAGTAAAGAACTGGACCGTGCTAAAATACCTCAGTGAATTGAGTAGTTTTTTTGGCCTGACATCATACTGCTGCCAGTTTGTTATGGACTCTGAGTACACCGCCGGCCCACTGCAGCGACTGACAAAAAAAGTCCAAGGCAAAAAGGCCAACCCAAACATCCAGCGGCCTTTCAACGGAGATACAGATGCCGGGGGGTTTTGGGGGCCGGGCGGCGAGGGCTGGGTTGTGGTGGGTGGCAGGTGGGGGGCGACCGGGCCGTGGGGGGAACGGGGGCTGTGGGCCGGTGGTGTGCCGTGGGGGCCTGCCGCGCCGCATTCTGCTGCGTTGGGCTTGGGGCGCGGGCCTTGAAGAGCAAAAACTCTCACACGCACGCGCGCACACACACACACATATGCACAAACAGAGAGCAATGATGATGATATGTTGACTTGGTAAGACTGCTGAATGAACAATACTGAGCTTCCCCCCCCCCCAAAAAAAGGAGATACAGACGCCAGTAATAGGGGTCTTGAGGATGTGCTGTCCCAGGAGGGAGAACGCAAGGAGCTGATCATCGCCTACTACAGCAGCGCACTCAGCCGATAGGAAGGGTCAGTTGTCTCCATGCCGGCCTGGAGACAAAGGCCCTGTACTCCCAAAGGTAAGCAGCAAGCAGGGTACACCCTAAGCAGGGTGAAAGAGGAGACGGTGCAGCTTTTGTCCCCGAGAACAGGACAGGAAGGTCAGGCTTGAGTGTGTACATTGGAAACGGGCTGTGTGCTCAGACCCCAGCAAGCAGCAAGTAGTCTGTAATGAATGTGCCTAAACTTTCTTGGAGAGACCTCAAACACTCCATCTATGATCACGTATTATGGACAAGTGTGTGTTCTTTTCATATATGTGGTTATGATGACAGTTGTAAAGATCGGCAACCACAAATTTGGAATTTAGGGGCATTGTTTCTCTATACGGGACATTTTCTTGGTTAAGTGTTTATTGTTTAAGTATGTTCCATGCTCTAGACCCTTGAGATGTTGTGAGCAAAAAATAATCTGGTAATTTTGTTTTTAGAAGCTTGAATTAAAAAAAATAAAAATGTATTGGGGTCCAACTGGACACCACACGGTAAGATTAATGTTTGAAATATCATGGTTGGATGAGGGTTAATCATGTAAAATAAAAATCTGAGGACCTTCCTAATTGTATCTCTCTTCATTTGATCAAGTGCAACAAATGATAATCTTGGATCATGTTGGGCACTCAAGTTAAGCATGAATAAAATAAAAAAGGTTTTCAAATAAACCTGAAATTTGAACATGCTCTGCTAAAATGAACAACAGCTGTTGGGTGTAATTGTGCATGTGCATGAGGGTTTTTTGTGTGTGGAGTAAGCATCACTGTTTACACTCCGGGGCATGTATTATTTTTGCATAATGTCCTTTTGCATTGTCCTAAAAATATGTTGCAATGTAGAATGTGTATATACATTAATATACATATTGCCCTGCCCTACTGCTAATGTTGCTGCACGCCTGCTGAATCTTAATTAGTCTTAACAGAAAGTTTTCCAGCCTCAAAGTAATCAGAAACAAAATATATTGCAGCTCTTGTTAAATTGTATTCAATTATTTGTCAGTGTCTTTTATCACATTTCACATTTTTCTATACATTTGCAACCTGCATTGCATTAGTCGATATATGTTGCTTACAGCTGTGGCAGGTGGCCCCTCTGTAGCCACTGTTGGAACAGTTACAATGGAAGGTGCGCCATGACTGCGTACATGTTCCTCCATGTTCACAGTGACTGGGGGAGCACCTGAGGGGCAAACAAGGAAGGGTTAGAAATCTGTCACCTAATCTCTCAACGAATTAAAACACCTACAAAACCAAACGTTTTTTTTTTGTTTAAATTCAGTATAGGTGAATGTACTAAAAATTAAAACATATTTACCAGATAAAAATGCATGAAACTCCTCTCGCTGTTCAAATTCAACAAGGAAACGGTAAGTAATTCTACGAGAACATAATTAATTGCAGTTAGGTTTGTTTGTTTCCCTCCGCTCTCAGCGCTTATTGGTTTTATCTTGCCTAAACAACGCCTGATTTGTCCGATCGAAAAAAGATCGGCTGCAAATGTATCAACAGGAGCGATACAAGATGTATTCTCCGGAGTTTGTGAACTCACAAATACCGCGAGAATTCATCTTGCTGATTAGAAATGATGTGGAAAGAAGCAGATAGGAAGTGGAAGTCACGTGTTTCTGGTGAAGCTCCACTCGCTCATTAGTCTGCAGCTAGACTCCTGTCAGAGCCACTGTCTTCATCTCATTCCTCTAATTGCACATTCTTAGGTCCTTGCTCCTTTGTTTACATGGTAGCACCTCTCACCAGAAGTTCCATCAAGGAGAGAGGAGATTGACAAAGGAGCAAGGAGGTTAAATCATTTTGGGGTGACGAGACGATTGCTCTTCAATGTCATCATTTGAGGGAGACGCTTCTAAAGATAACGTCACACCATTGAGCGTGTTTGGTCTGTTCCAAGTGTGTCTCCCCCATGTGCTCCTCTCACAATGCAACCCAGTGCATATTTGAAATGACCTGTAATTATGTATAAAAAACAACAACTAATAATTAGATATGTTGCTTGTGCATTACTTTGAATGCAAGAAACTGAAACCTTTTTTATGTGACCAAATGCATTTGAGAAATAGCAGCCAACAAACACTAGAAACAGAATTACGTTCAGCGTAGTAATCATTAGCCAGTGTAATCAAGTCTTGGTAGCAAGTACTGCCCCAAATAAAAACAGACACTCCAAAAAATGTCAAACTGTCCAAAAAAAAAAATCTAACTAAAATAATCAAGAAACGGATTATAACTATTTAGTTTGAAGTCCTGTGTCGTTTACAGTCCATCTGGTACATGCCCCGTTTTCACACATCAACATTAAAGCGCTACAAGACTTCTGCAGAGGTTACATGAGATGTCCCTCGATTTAAGCTAGCCGGTGAAAACTCCTTAATGCTCAATCCGCGTTTAAGACAACTGAGATGCTCCTTAATATGTTGGCGTGAGAACAACATCCAGGTCGCTTCAGTGTTTTGAGGAGTGAGGAGCTAGGGACTATGCAATTAAGAGAGATGAGATGAACCCATTGACCTACCTGTTTTCCATGTATCCCTCCTCCACCACAGCTGACTCCAATGATTAGTTCATCAGCAAGTTCTGTAGAAGCCGCATAATGATCCTGTTCATCAATTCAGGTGTGTTGGTGGAGGGAGACATGGAAAGCAGGTAGGACAGAAGCTCTTGAGGACCAAGGTTCCCCTTCTTGATCCAAGTGTCTCTGCATAACCCAGTCCCAGGCTTGCCACGTTTTGCTAAGAAATTTTCTATGCAATTAAAGCTGCTCTATAGGAAATTGAATTTCAAATCGCTACTACAGACGCTCCCCTACTTACGAACATTCGAGTTACGAACAACGGTGCATACGAACATTTCTGTGCGTATGTCGGAAAATGTCCGGAAAGAGTTAGATTTTGTATTGTGCGCCTTTTTCTGAGTGTAGTGCTTCTTTCCGCCGCTAATACCGGCGCTTGGCGCTGTGAGAGTTTACCCACGCTGTGAGAGCTCACCCAGCATCGACCTTCCTCTTCCTCTATTTTTTTTCTCATTACGTACTCATGGAAGAGATGGAGAAACTTCTCACCATTTGGCTCGAGGATCAGCAGCAGCGGCGTATTCTTCTGAGCCTTATGCTCATTCAGGAGAAAGCCAAATCTATCTTTGAGGATGTCAAGGCTAAGGCTGGGGAAAGCGCTGCCGAAGAAACGTTTTCTGCCAGCCACGGGTGGTTTTGTCGTTTCAAAAAGAGGGCTAATCTCCACCATGTGTCCGTGTCCGGAGAGGCAGCATCTGCGGACAAAGAGGCTGCCGAGCGATTCCCTCAAGTGTTGAAGGAGATCATTGACGAGGGTGGCTATTCGGCTAAGCAGATCTTCAATGTCGACGAAACGGGTCTCCTCGACCCTCAACTTCTTCCTAAGTGTTCTTCTATTAAGTGTCTCTCGCTCTCTCTCTAACATTGTACTGTACGTACAGTACTATACTGTGCTGTATTCTCTCCATTTTATTAAAAGTTTTTTCAGTACAAACCAATGCAGTTTATTTGTATACAAGCCTTAAACATACTTATATAAACCTTCAATATACTTATATAGGCTTTAAACATAAATTAGAATACAAAATATAGCGCTGAAGCAAAATATAGCGCTGAAGCAACTTACGAACAAATTCACCTTACGAACGACCGCTCGGAACGGAACTCGTTCGTAAATTGGGGAGCGTCTGTACTACTACTAATAATCCATCAGATTTATATAGTGCTTTTTTGGACACTCAAAGACGCCTCACAATGTATACATTATTTACATTCTCACACATTCACACTAGTGGCAGTAAACTACGTACGTAGCCACAGCTGTCCTGGGGCAGACTGACGGAAGCATGGTTGCCAAACATTCGCACCTTCCACACACCAGTGTGAGTGACACTGGAGGTAATGTGTGTCTTGCCCAAGGACACAATAACACATGACTCGAACAGCCGACCTTTCCGGTTACTGGACAACTGGCTCTCCCTGAGCCACCGCAGTCACAACACATGCACGGACAAATTGTAGAACAACACACATAGTGATACCTGGCAGAGAGCATTAGCTAACACTGTTATCGGCATTAGCTTCAGCCTGCCATGTGGCCGTACGAGCGCAACTTTATTAGTAAAGAGCACAGAGGCTGGAATCGTTATAATCAATTTGTTATGTTTAGAGGTAAGAAAGGTTTATACGACCTTGAATGCTCTCGGCATTATAGCATTCATATTCCGCTAGCATGCTGTAGCTATAATAGGCTATTGTCACTGAGGAAAATATGATTACATTTAGTCTGAGTGGAACATCACGAGAACACGCATGGCATCTCATCCTCAGAAAATTTTAACCCAAATCCAGTCTGAAAAGTTTGGCTTACAGGAGTACTCATTGTGAACAGCTAAGGTGTTAATCTGCTAATTAGAGGATTTTGGAGTCATAAATGGTCAAATAAAACAGCTATTGTAAAGATATTTTAGGGCATTTTTTTACATTGAGCAGCTTTAAGTCACTATGTAATTATGTGCCAAAGAGGCCTAACTCCACAACACAAAACCAAATCCAGACATGGTTCTTTTCCTAATGTAAGTTATATATACAAATATGCTTTACAAAAACAAAAACATTATAATAATTTTTTTTATATATATAATAGTTAAAAAACAAAAACATGTGGCTGAATATTAATCAAATAACATAAATTACAGATTGAGGTGTGAACCTGGAAGTAAAGGTCTTCAAGGCTGTAAAGCACCTGCCAGAAGGCAGTAGTGAGAACAGGAACAGGTGGTGGCAGGTATGAGTGATGTTTCACACTGTTCCAGGCCCTGCTGTGACAGCAAAACCTGACTTGACTGTTAGAGGGGTCAGGGGGAGGCTCATGCTTTTCTGGCAAGTTTCATTAACATAAACTCCATCGTGTGAAGTCACTGGAAGGTTCCAATAATTGTTTTTATTAGTTTAGTTACTACAATAACCTATTATTACTAGTAGAAAAAAACCTCCACTAAAGGTTAACTGTTCACAAGAGTGGAAAGACATATGGATTACCATATTCCTGTTTGTAACCTAAAACAGTGGTGGTAAAGTCCGGTCCTCAGGGGCCTGAGTCCTGCATGTTTTAGAGGTTTACCACGTTCAACACAGCTGATTCATATTTAAGCTCATCAGCAAGCTCTGCAGGAGCCTGATAATTATCCTGATCATTGAATCAGGTGTGTTGGAGTAGAGAAACCTCGAAAACAAGCAGGACTCAGACCCTCAAGGACCGGATCTTGACACGTGTCCTATAATGCTTCTTGTTCTCATTTGGGGGTCTTTCCCAGCCGACCTTGGGTGGGAGACACAATTGCAGGGCACATACGCCTCGTTCAGACTGCTTTATCTGTCTTATATGAAGTCTGGCCAGCAAAAATTACATGAAATCCGATTTGAACAGGACAGATCCCAAACGACATGTTCATTTGAATTAAACATATTTTTCTTGTCTATCTCTCTGTGCAGGTCAGTACTGGTACTGGTTGGGGACCACTGTTCTAGATAAGACATTTAGTTATATCCTTTTACTTTTTGTCATTACGTAAGCAGGGCATGAAGGTCTCTAACGCGCACCAACGGTAGTCGACCTTTCCACCTCAGCAATGACCACAAATCCAAAACGCAATTGCGGATGAACAAAAAAGGTTTCCACTTTATTTACATAAAAAAAAATTGTGATTACAAAAGCGTAAACAAACTTACTATCAGCACGGTTAGACAAAGTTGTTGCTCCTAGCCCTACTTGTTTTTTCTTTTTATTCATGCCAACAACACACTTTACGGCAACTCCTTCCTTTACGACACCCTAACAAGCAGGACAAACTAACGGAGCAGAAATACTCAAATATTCTAAATAAATCTACATTACACAAAATAACAAAAATAAAATGCCAAATATAGGTTTGTGACTAGTAAACAAAAACTATTCAAATGGAATACAAATAGATAAACATATATTCACTTTTCAACAAATTTATATTCATATTTTTCTTATGGCTCTAACATTCCGGCCCCTAATTGTCTTTGCAAGCATAAACAATTGCCAATTTAAATTTCCTTGGAGCCATGAACAAATATATTTTAAGCTACAACAAATATCAATATGGAAATGTTCAACAATAATGTCTATTGTACAAGTGACTCTTCATGGCAGGAACTCTTTTATGTTTAAAAGTACACAAAAAAATAAATCTTCTGAGTCAGTGTTTACTATCACATGACTCACGGGTGGAGATCAGCCTTTACCGCTGTCTCATCAAAGTGACAAAAACAAAAATTCACATGTCACCTTCAATCAGTAAACAAAGTTTGGTCACAGGCCGCAAGAGCACGCCAGTGTTAGTCTTTACTCGAGCCTGTCGTACCTGTCCTTTAGCGTCTTCAATGGTCTTGATTACATGGCCCATCATCCATGTATTTCATGGGGCAGAGGCATATCATCTTCACTGACATTCCTCTGTGGCCTCGATCACTTTTGTCTTTTTTGCAAATCCGGTAAGTATTCTTTAGTCCAGTGTCGCCAAAACAAGTCCGCCAGATACTGGACCTAGCGCCATCTGCGTCTGGAGTAAATGTCTTTCCTGTCAAATAATCCTGGAGGTAGTGACGTTTTGGCCTTCATCAGCAGTAGATGATTGGGAGTCAAGGCATCCAGGTCGTTTGGGTCAGTCAAAACTTTTGAGATAGGGCGGCTGTTTATAATCGCTTTGACTTCACATAATAGAGCAGAGGTGGGCAATCTGGGTCCTCGAGGGCCGGAGTCCTGCAGGTTTTGTAGGTTTCTCACTTCCAACACAAGCTGATTCCAATCAACAGGATCGTTATCAGGCTTATGCAGAGCTTGCTGATGAGCTGATCATATATCAGCTGTGTTGGAGAAGGGCAACACGCAAAACCTGCAGGACTGCGGCCCTCGATGCCCACCTCTGTAATAGAGTATAGTCCTTCTTCATCAACCGCTTGCTGCCTCACGACTGAACTGAGAACTTTCCTCAACGTCCTTATCTGCTGTTCATATATTCCTCCAAAATGTGGAGCAGAAGGAGGGTTAAATATCCAAGTGATGCCTTTTTTCAACATGGTGCCTTGAATCTTTGCATTATCCAAAGACTGGACTGCTTCTCTGAGTTCCTTTTCAGCGCCCACAAAATTCCTTCCAATGTCTGAACGCATCAACTTGACTTGTCCTCTTCTTGCTATGAATCTGCGGAGTGCGTTTATACAGGGATTGGTGTCCAAAGAATTCGCCACTTCAACATGTACTGCTCTCACTGTCAGAAAAATAAAGAGTACACCGTACCTTTTTAACATGGTCCTACCTCTTTTGATTTCAAATGGACCAAAGTAGTCCATACCAACACTAGAAAAAGATGGTTCATCTGGTGTAAGTCTGTCACTAGGAAGATTTGCCATGACCTGACTTTCTGGTTTTCTATGGTGAGGTCTACAGGTTACACATCGGGAGAGTCCAACTTTATTTGAGCTCTTCCAAGGTTGACTCTGAAATCTTGCTTACGATGATTTGTGGCCACTCAGTGCTTTCCTCTCTGGGATTTTCACCCTTTAGTGATCCATTGATAGTCCAGCCTAGAAGAGTCTTTACCGCATATGGTCCATTTCCGTCACTGTTAACGACCTCTCATGGTTTGAGTGCTTTTGGTACGTTTGTTCCTATTAACAAACCTATTTCTCCAACAATTTTTTTTAAGTTGAACATCCTTCAAATGTGGCCATCTGTCCACATCACTTTGTTGTGGAATGTTCTCCTTCTTAACTGGGATCTAAGATTGTGTAAAAACTTTTGGAAGCTTCAAGAAATTATCCTCATCCAAAGCACTTACTTCAAGTCCCTTGACAACATGAGTACTGACAATTTCTTCTTTTCCCAAAGGTGCGGAGCATAATACTTATCTTTTTTCCTGTTATCATAAGATTCCTCATCAATTTTTCAGTGCAGAAAGTTCCAGTACTTCCTGGGTCTAGAAACGCGTATACTTTAACGCTTTTGTTCCTCCTCAAACACCTGACCTTGACTGGAATGATCAACAGAGCACAGGCTGCTTCCCCAGCCCCAGTACAACCACAAGTTTCATTTTCAGTGGGAGCTGAACTTTGGACAGCTTGTTGGGCATTCTGGCTCTCATCCACAGCAATTGCAGAGTCCTGTTTGTCAAAATGCAGGATGGTGGGACGCTTTTGTGAACATATTTGACGGGTGTGTCTTTGCTGACAGCCTTTACTTAAATGTCCTTGCGATAAATATCCAAAACACAAGCCTTTAGACTTGATGAAATCAAGCCTTTCCTTGTGAGGCTTCTGTTTGAATATCCTACAATAATACAAGAAATGTCCTTTCTTTTCACAAAATACACATTGTTTGAAGTTTGTTGATTGTTTTTCACTTGTGTTGACAAAATTGTCCCTTTTTGCCTGCTCTGTTGAATTTGTGTCAGATGTGACATTTGTAGAAAAACTGCTTTTCTTTTCCTTGTATTTTGTGGCCTTTTCTTTGCCAACCTTTTGCTCATTTCTTTGTTTTGATGAAACAGGATCCTGTATGTTGCCAAACAATGGATGAGATGCAATTTTTGCTTGTTTATTCAAAAAAACTAACTATATCTGTGTACGTGGCTCTCATTCCTGACTTTTCTTGAACGTCACAAGCAACCCTTCTCCACTTTTCTCTTAATTTGAAGGGAAGTGTGGATATAATTGTGCGCATGTTGGTAGCGCTGTCCAGCTCATCAATATAATCACTGCTATCAACAGTGTTGTAGCAACTTGGGAGGAAAACTGCAAACTATGTAAGTGCTTCTCCATCTTCTGAACTTACTACAGGCCACTGCAATGCCTTTTCAATGTAGGCAGAAGCAATTGTGTATTCATTTTCAAAAGTCTCGTACAAAAGCCTTTTTGCTTCTTTATAGCCTCTATCTGGATTCATATGTGTACAGCTGTGTACTAGAATTTTATGAGTAAATTGCTCAAGAAACTGCAGTCTATCTTTGTTACGCTCTGTCCCTTATTCAATTCCATGCTCAAATGCTTTCACAAAGAAACCAAATTCCAGTGGATCACCACTTAAGACTGGAATATCAAGTGGCGGTACAAATTCCAGTGGATCACCACTTAAGACTGGAATATCAAGTGCCGGTTGCGTTGACACTTTCTGTTGCTTCACTAAAAGTTCAGTGATTTCATTCTGTCGCTGCATAACAGTCAACAAATCTCGAATACCAGCTGCCTTTGTGTCGCCTGCGTTGCGTTGGTTGCTACATATGTCCTTCAAACGATGACGTCTGTTACTCCTTTCTGAGTCACTGAGAAGCAAGGTGTTCTGTGTCCTTTTTACATGACCCTTTTTGCCAACATCGTCATATTCGGACAACACAGTCCTGAAGCTGCGCTCACTACCTTGATCTGGACCTCTCTGTTTCACAATCACATCTTCTCTGAATGCAGCAGTGTCTGACAAATCTGTCTTTTTTGCAGTTAGCACCTCTAGCTTTGTGTTAGCAGCAGCAATAGCTGTTTGCAACTCTAACTCCTCTTTTCTGGCCTTGAGCAGGGCTTCTTCTCTTTCAATTTCCAATCTTTTTTTTGTAATGTTCCTGCACGTGCTGAAAGAGCCGCTTTTTTCAGCTTCTATTTTCATCCTTGATACAGACACAGTAGAAGAAACAACAGAAGATGATCTGCTAGTTTTCTGCTCTTTATTGTTCTCAGGGATGTGATTTTTCCGCTAATTCGCGGAATTCCGCTTTTTTTATCTCCCCCCCCCCAAAAAAAAATCTGATTTTTATTTTTATTTTTTTTTAGTAGTTCATTGTGTATGCACATGACTCCGGCAGATAACATCTTCTGCTATAACAAAGACATTTGTGGTATGCTCTAATATGAGTTACTTTTCATTTGGTCATGATACAATTATTTGTTCATGAAATTTGAACTCTTCAACATTATTTATGTGTTAATTTAGTAATCACATTAGTTAGATATGATGATATTCTCAGTGATAGTTTTTAAAAGCAAAGGCAGTCCAATGTTTTTGAATGTGACTGATTTTGAGTTGACTAAAACTGCCATTTTATATGGGATAGTTCAATATACATTGAAAATTTATGCTGTTGTTTTGTCTATTTCTTTGTCATGTGAGTGCATTGAAAGTACTTAAAAACACGGAAAACCCATGAGCTCCGGGACCTAGCTGGGTGCCAGCGGCCCCCAGACCCCCGGCTAAATTTTCAGATAATTTCACTTTGGTCAAATCACATCCCTGTGTTCTTTGAGGATATCAATGAGACACTATCTGTAGGCTCAATTTCTGCATCAATTCTTTTTGCCTAATTTTCTTGTTCATTTACTTGTTCTAGCCAGCTCTCACTCTTTTCCACAAAGGTCTTTAAATATTTTGAATTGGGCTCAAACCACATGGTCTTGCAAAACTTCAGTGTCACTCATCAGGTTTTTAACTGCTGCGACATGGACTTTGTCACTTCTTTAAGCTCCTGAAGCGTATCCTCTTGAGCTTTCATTGTTAGTTTATATATTCTCTTAGTGAAAGATTCCATTTCCATTTGCTCCATATTAACTCTTTGACTGCCAAAAACGTTTAATAACGTTTAGTAAAATCCTAAGGAAGGCTGCCAAAGACGTTAAAAGACGTTCACTGTGTTTTTTGTTTTTTTTGGGGGAAACGGGTGGAGGAAAGCCTTGGCCAGCTGTGCTGAAAGTATCAAACAGATCTAGTTAGTATATTGACTATTTTTGGGCACTAGATGGCAGCGATGACTCTCTTTGGACAAGATCGGGTAGGCGTCAGTAGAAGACGTGAGGCGGAGCTAGAGTGTTGAAGGGAGAATGGCTGAGGAAGCGAAAATGGCGACCGTTTGCAAGCAGCTCAAGCTTGAGCATTTTTTTCAAAGACGAAAAGCATCGACCAATGCTAAAGAGCACATTGATGACGACGATGATGATGATGGTGACTCCGAGGTTGACGCCGAAGTTGGAAGCGTTGACGCGACGGCTATGATCACGTCATAAAGCCTCACCGGCTAGCGATGCTAACGCCGGAAAACGCGGTGCACAATCGAGCACTTCTGCACAGGCGGACGTTCAATCGGACGACGAAGAGTACCCCGAGTCCAATGCATATTCATTGGAGGAGTGGGTACAGTCTGATCACGGAGAAGACACTGGTTATGGACTATGATGCCACCATGAATGGAGTGGATAAGATGGATCAGTACATCTACCACCCGGTATAGGAACTGAAGGACATGAGGAAGTCAGACGTAACGTCACCGTATCATGATCCTGATAGTAGACTTGATGGCAACATGGCCAAACACACACTGCAGTATATACTTGCTATTCCCCAGAAAAAAAGGCCGGCAAGAAAGTGTAGCGTCTGCACGCAAAGGGGCAATCGCAGTGAAACTAATCTGTTGTGCAAATCCTGCTGCGTCCCCTTGCACGCAGAGGGGTGTTACAAAAAGTGTATTTGAAACATCCACTCAATTGTAAATAGTACCACAGTTGCACACATTTGTAAATAGTTTGCCAAATTGTTTTGTCAAATTGTTACACTGTTGAATGTAAATAAACGTATTTTGCTATCAAAAAACACTTTTTCATTGTTGGTGGTAGTGTTTTACAGAAGTAAAGCACTGTTTAGGTGTTTGTGGCATCATTCATGAAAAAAAAAAGGTGTCAAATTCACTAGAGTGCATGAAATAATATTGTTTCACAAAAAGCTTGATTTCTCCGTATTTTGGTCCAAAACAGAGCTTTTGGGTGAAACTAACCATTTTCTCTTTCTGATGAAAGATGAGAGCTCAATCTTTCATTTGGTAGTATGTGTATTTCCATAGTCCAAACACAAAATTTTCTGTGGACCTTGAAAGATCAGTCAAAATGCTTAAATCGGCTGGCACCCACAGCATCCCTTTTATGAAAACGTCTGGCAGTCAAAGAGTTAATTGAGTTGCCTTTCACTTTTCAACACAATTAATCCACTTACTTTGCCTTGCGCTTCGCTGGATGAAGTTACACCATGCGCTTGTTCACTACTTAAACACGCCACAAATCCCTAGTGCATGGAATGAAGCACTTCGAAAAAGTCGAGCCGTTTCAAATCCAAAAATGCAGGGTGAATCCAAAACCACGATGTCATCATAAACGGACGCCGTTCGAAAAGAATGCGCCAATGTCCGTTCTTCCTCTGGCTCCGACCGCGGCACTGGCACGCCAACTGCCACCGTGCGTCGCGGGTGTCTTGACAATGATTCTCGCGGAGCAACTTTGTCTAACTTAAATGTAAGGGCACCTTTCCTTTTACTTTTCGTCGTTACGTAAGCAGGGCATGAAGGTCTCAGCAATTACCAGAAATGCAAAACGCCATTGCGGATGAACAAAAAAAGTTTCCACTTTATTTACATTAAAAATAGTAATTACACAAGCATTAACAAACTTACGATCAGCACGTTTGGACAAAGTTGTTGCTCCTAGCCCTACTTGTTATTCCTTTTTATTTATGCCAACAACACACTTTACGACAAGCAGGACAAACTAACTGAGCACAAACACTCAAATATTCTAAATAAATCTACATTACACAAAATAACAAAAATAAAACACCAAACATAGGCTTGTGACTAGTAAACAAAAATTATTCCAATGGAACACAAATAGATAAACATATATTCACATTTTAAGGAATTTATATTCATATTTTCTTTTGGCTCTAACAGTTACAATTGCCAAACATTAATTTCAGATCAATGGGTTTGACTAACAAAATAGCATTTCCCTTTTTTTTCTAATTCTTTTTTTTTCTTCTTTTTTCCTTTTTAAGTTAATAAGACATATGAAGTGTGTTGCGGCTTGATTTTGCAAGGCCATTGCAATCATTGCATTTGAGAGCTTTACCTGTCGGTGATGCCACACATATCAATCTGTAAGTGGCTGTAGTTTCCCAGCAGCCTTTCCTGCATCTTGATGAAGTCCACTGGATGTTTATCCAGAGTCACAAGGCGCATACAACCCTGGAAAGTTGTAACGGGATTCCTACACTTGTGGTTACCACCTTGTGGAGGACAGCCTGAGGAACAGCATGCAAGACAATACAGTTAATGGAATACAGGCTTTGCTGCCACTATGTATTGTTGACTACTGTCTCTTCTGATTACCATAAAATTAAACTGAATGATGGTACTTATCTTAAAACAAAGTTTTAAATAACATCACTCAACTCTGAAATATGCTCTGATTAAATTACTCAAGGAGTGTTCAGTGGGAGGCTTTCTGGCACATCATTACAGTAATTGAATGTGAGCAGGCAACACTTGGATTCAAGGCTTTACCATGATCATGAATGGTGATACAAAGTTTTCATTTTTTTGAAATATGATCTACAGTAAATCAGCATGTCTTTGGGAAATCGTTATGACTTTAAACTGTATTGGGGGTGGAGGGTGGAGAGTGTATGGCAGCATGATTGGACATTTGACAAAAGAAGGGCCATTCAAATATGTGGTAATTTTATAATTATATGTTTCAGACTTTAAAGCTACTGAATGCAGAAAATTTAATTTTAAATTGATACTGCCACATGTGGCCAAAAAATGAAACTGCACACTTCTTTCTCACGTAAACAATGCGCACATGACGTCAGACAAAGGGCGGGAAGTTTGAACCCAAATCCAGTCCCAAAACTACAGCAAAGTTTTTCTCCGTCCGTCTTCTTCCGCTTATCCGGGGTCGGGTCGCGGGGGCAGCAGCTTTAGCAGGGAAGCCCAGACTTCCCTCTCCCCAGCCACTTCAGCCAGCTCATCCGACGGGACCCCAAGGCGTTCCCAGGACAGCCGAGAGACATAGTCTCTCCAGCGTGTCCTGGGTTGTCCCCGGGGCCTCCTGCCGGTAGGACATGCCCGGAACACCTCCCCAGGGAGGCGTCCAGGAGGCATCCGAACCAGATGCCCGAGCCACCTCAACTGGTTCCTCTCAACGTGGAGGAGCAGCGACTCGACGCTGAGTCCCTCTCGGATGACCGAGCTTCTCACCCTATCTCTAAGGGAGAGCCCGGCTACCCTGCGGAGGAAACTCATTTCGGCCGCTTGTATCCGGGATCTTGTTCTTTCGGTCACGACCCACAGCTCGTGACCATAGGTGAGGGTAGGAACGTAGATCGACCGGTAAATCGAGAGCTTTGCCTTTCGGCTCAGCTCCTTCTTCACCACAACGGACCGATACAGCGTCCGCATCACTGCAGACGCTGCACCGATCCGCCTGTCGATCTCCCGCTCTAACCTACCCTCACTCGTGAACAAGACCCCAAGATACTTGAACTCCTCCACTTGGGGCAGGACCTCCTCCCCGACCCGGAGAGGGCACTCCACCCTTTTCCGACTGAGGACCATGGTCTCGGATTTGGAGGTGCTGATCCTCATCCCAACCGCTTCACACTCGGCTGCGAACCGCTCCAGTGAGAGCTGGAGGTCACGGCTTGAAGAAGCCAACAGCACCACATCATCTGCAAAAAGCAGAGATGCAATGCTGAGGCCACCAAACCGGACCCCCTCAACGCCTCGGCTACGCCTAGAAATTCTGTCCATAAAAGTTATGAACAGAATCGGTGACAAAGGGCAACCTTGGCGGAGTCCAACCCTCACCGGAAACAAATTCGACTTACTGCCGGCAATGCGGACCAGACTCTGACATCGGTCGTACAGGGACCGAATGGCCCGTATCAGGGGGCTCGGTAACCCATACTCCCGAAGCACCCCCCACAGAACTCCCCGAGGTACACGGTCAAACGCCTTCTCCAAGTCCACAAAGCACATGTGGACTGGTTGGGCGAATTCCCACGCACCCTCGAGGATCCTGCTGAGGGTGTAGAGCTGGTCCACTGTTCCACGGCCGGGACGAAAACCACACTGCTCCTCCTGGATCCGAGATTCGACCTCCCGACGGACCCTCCTCTCCAGCACCCCTGAATAGACCTTACCTGGGAGGCTGAGGAGTGTGATCCCTCTAAAGTTGGAACACACCCTCCGGTCCCCCTTCTTAAAAAGGGGAACCACCACCCCGGTCTGCCAATCCAGAGGCACCGTCCCCGATGTCCACGCGATGCTGCAGAGACGTGTCAACCACGACAGCCCCACAACATCCAGAGCCTTCAGGAACTCCGGGCGGATCTCATCCACCCCCGAGGCCCTGCCACCGAGAAGCTTTCCAACCACCTCGGCGACTTCGACCCCAGAGATAGGGGAGCCCACTTCAGAGTCCCCAGACCCTGCTTCCTCAAAGGAAGGCGTGTTGGTGGAATTGAGGAGGTCTTCGAAGTACTCTCCCCACCGGTTCACGACGTCCCGAGTCGAGGTCAACAGCACTCCGTCTCCACTATACACAGTGTTAACGGTGCACTGCTTTCCTCTCCTGAGACGCCGGATGGTGGACCAGAATTTCCTCGAAGCCGTCCGGAAGTCGTTTTCCATGGCCCCACCGAACTCCTCCCATGCCCGAGTTTTTGCCTCAGCGACCGCCAAAGCCGCATTCCGCTTGGCCAGCCGGTACCCGTCAGCAGCCTCCGGAGTCCCACAGGCCAAAAAGGCCCGATAGGACTCCTTCTTCAGCTTGACGGCATCCCTTACCGCTGGTGTCCACCAGCGGGTTCGAGGATTGCCGCCACGACAGGCACCAACCACCTTACAGCCACAGCTCCGATCGGCCGCCTCAACAATTGAAGCGCGGAACATGGTCCACTCGGACTCAATGTCCCCCGCCTCCCCCGGGACAATGGAGAAGCTCTGCCGGAGATGGGCGTTGAAACTCTTTCTGACAGGGGATTCTGCCAGACGTTCCCAGCAGACCCTCACAGTACGTTTGGGCCTGCCTGGTCGGACCGGCATCTTACCCCGCCATCGGAGCCAACACACCACCAGGTGGTGATCAGTTGACAGCTCCGCCCCTCTCTTAACCCGAGTGTCCAACACATACGGCGGCAAGTCCGATGACACGACTACAAAGTCGATCATCGAACTACGGCCTAGGGTGTCCTGGTGCCAGGTGCACATATGGACACTCTTGTGCTTGAACATGGTGTTCGTTATGGACAGTCCGTGGCGAGCACAGAAGTCCAATAACAAAACACCACTCGGGTTTCGATCGGGGGGGCCATTCCTCCCAATCACGCCCCTCCAGGTCTCACTGTCATTACCCACGTGAGCGTTGAAGTCCCCCAGTAGAACGAGGGAGTCTCCAGGGGGTGCGCTCTCCAGCACACCCTCCAAGGACTCCAGAAAGGGTGGGTACTCTGAGCTGCTGTTCGGTGCATAAGCACAAACAACAGTCATGACCCGTCCCCCCACCCGAAGGCGGAGGGAGGCTACCCTCTCATTCACCGGGGTAAACCCCAACGTACAGGCGGCTAGCTGGGGGGCAATGAGTATGCCCACACCTGCTCTGCGCCTCTCACCGTGGGCAACTCCAGAGTGGAAGAGGGTCCAGCCCCTCTCGAGAGGATTGGTACCAGAACCCAAGCCGTGTGTGGAGGTGAGTCCGACTATATCTAGTCGGAACTTCTCAGCCTCGCACACCAGTTCGAGCTCCTTCCCTGTCAGAGAGGTGACATTCCATGTCCCCAGAGCTAGCTTCAGTAGCCGGGGGTCAGACCGCCAAGGCCCCCGCCTTTGGCTGCCACCCAACTCACTGCGCACCCGACCCCTTTGGCCCCTTCCACCGGTGGTGAGCCCATGGGAAGGGGGACCCACGTTGCCTTTTCGGGCTGTGCCCGGCCGGTCCCCATGGGTATAGGCCCGGCCACCAGACGCTTGCCTTCGAGCCCCACCTCCAGGCCTAGCTCCAGAGGGGGGCCCGGTGACCCGCGTCCGGGCAAGGGAAACGAAAATCCAAGGTTTGTACTCGTCATTGGGGTCGTTTGAGCCATGCTTTGTCTGGTCCCTCACCTAGGACCTGTTTGCCTTGGGTGGCCCTACCAGGGGCATGAAGCCCCGGACAACATAGCTCCCAGGCTCATTGGGACACGCAAACCCCTCCACCACGATAAGGTGATGACTCACGGAGGGGGCAAAGTTTTTCTTTTTAGTTTAAAATGATTTATATTAACTAGAATCCCATGTTGCATTGTGGCCAAAGGTAGAATGCTGGTCAGTTATCGCATGTTTTGATGCTGTAAACCCTTGTGGAAGCCGCATGCTAAAACTAGCAATATGTCACACATTCGTTTCCATAACTACAACTTATTCTTCAACCTTTTTGGGGTTGGCAAATACTGTTGGTGCAATACCGCCACCTTCTGGCAGCAGGCGGTAATACAACTAAAGTATTTGCCAACTGCCAATAGAAAGTCAACGATTAGGTAATGGGGATTTTGGGTGCAAGTCAGAGCACTCACTTTTGATATAAACAAGTAACAACAGAATATCGTAGCAGGACCAGCCAAACTAATTATTTTTTTTAAGTGTAATTTATAGTCTGTTTGGTTTAATGGTCTGCCTCAGTTGGGTTTGAATCTCTTTTGGAACATATTTATGTGGCGTTTGCAAGTTCTCGTGTTGCTTGCATGAGATTTCTTAGATCAGTTGCAGACTTTACATTGATCATAGCTCTTAATGTGGGCATGAGTGGTTGTTTGTCTAAACAGGACTGACTGGCAACAAGTCCAGCATCTAGGTAAAAGTAACTAAATAAATAGCCATCATCAAATATAATCATATGCTGAAAATAAACAGATAAAAATACAAGTCAGCCACAAATGACTTTGTGTTGTTGTACTTTAACTTGTTACACCTGTAACGAGTCGTGACATTTCCAAATATTTAAAAAAGTGATCAGAGTTGCCGCCGCTACAGAGAGCTTTAGAGTTCCCTCCGTGCGGGACTTGAGCAGAATGCGCATGACAGCCCCAATTGGGGAAGAGAGCCCAGGTCGTATGTGAGCCTGGCAGGCCGAGCATGGACTTATTATAAAATAATAATAATCAAAATAAAGAATAAACCTGCATTTGTATACTTTTTATAACATTTACCTCATAATTTGAATGTTTCCTGTAAACAGGTATTTTGAACTTAAAACATCACATCAGGAACAAAACACTAAAAAAGGATAATATTCAGATCCACTATAGCAGTTTTCTTTTCATGATTCATCTGAGCCTTAATGAAACACTTGAGTTGACACCAGTGGCATGCACAGACATTTTGGGGGGCAAGTTATCCAGGGGGAAAAAAGGGCACTTTTGCGCATATGGAATACCTTACTGACAATTTCAAGATGACGTCACAAGTCAAGATGGCGGTCAATTTGGTAAACAAAATCGATCTGCTCAGTGAAAAGCATTGGATTTTGGATCGTTGTAATTTGATTTGTGAGGATTATTATGATTTTAAAATGTGATGAGATGTCGTTTGACTGCGAGAACAATCGGTGTGGCTTGTATGATAGTCACAGGCAAAAGCATTATATTCGGCTGTTTGTTTTCATTGTATAAAGGAAGCATTTGCATTGGGGAAGTGTCAGAAATGGCCGGATGTTAGTACAAACCACCTAAAAAATAAAATGTGAACAGCTTTTAAGATTTTTCAATAAAATTAAACTTAAGGAACAAATCAATATTAAAGAGCTTTAAAAGGTGAAAGGGAAAAAGGGAGCTTTAAAAGGTGCTAAGTTAACATGACAACCTCTGGCCTTAACTCTGACCTTTCATCTTCATGTGTCTTTGGTTTTATCCAAGAGAGCAAAGAGATGCTTCCATTGGCTGCTTCCTGTAGCTCATTTTCTTTTTCCCTTTTCAGACTCTCCTTTCTAGGCATTATGCTACAATTAGTAAATAAATCGACCAATTGTAACCAAACCAACCAGACCGACTGTTATCATTACAAGAAGGCTAAAGGGTATTTTGCACAGGCAATTGACAATTCGAAACATCCGGGGATTTCTGATATTTCCACAATGGAACTCAATGTACAGTAAATGCTTCAACCGCCGACGACTTATTGGATTGTTTTGAAGTCAAAATAATCCTCACAAGTCAAATTACAATGATCCAAAGTCCAATGCTTTTCAATGCACGGACCACAAAGAGCTTCCTTTCATCGTCATTAGTCTTACTATGTGGTGCTCATCACGTTATCTATTATTGATTTAGCGTATAGCTTTGAACTTGCTAATTAGGTGGCCATTCGGCTAATTTATGCTCAGTTGTTTGTGCTGTATGAGACATGCTACTTCAAAACAAAATGATTATAGGTAGGGAATAGAGGGCAAACAAACAATACAATTTCATCGTATTTATTACGGTTACCTGGCTGGGGTGGAGCAGGGACGTGGAGGGGACGTGTGTGTGTGTGTCTGTGTGTGTGCGGTCTTGTTCTTATTACATAGTAGGGTCAACATTTCGGGATTTCACAGTTATGGAGCCCACCCGTTCACGTAGGGCCATTTTCATGGGCCCCACAAGTTTAGACTTCTTTTTGAGGGTCAAGACTTGGTTTTAGAGTTTAGGTTTGAATGGGGTTATGGTTGAGGTTAGGGTAAGCAATAGGGGTAGGCAATCATTTCTGATGGTTGGGGTTAGGGGGAGGGGCTAGGAAATGCATTATGTCAATGAGATGGCCCCACAAAGATGGTAAAACAAACATGTGTGTGCCCGCGCGCGCGCGTGAGTGCGTGCGTGTATCCCACCGCGACGGTTGCTTACAGTCTGCGTTCACGTGACAGCAGAAAAATATTGATGGGGTGATAGAAGGGGGCAGGCATTTTTAAGGGGTGGGAACAAAAGTTTATTTTATTTTATTTTTTTCTTCCCTCTTTAAATAACGCTAATACTGTCACCTAAAGCCTGGCCCACAGGAGATGCCATCAGCGCTTAGTCACCATCTGCGCTCGCCGCTCGATAATTCACCACCTTTCAACATCCGCAGGGGGGGCGTGGTTGGAGGCATTTTCTGAGCGCTGATGGCACTGTGATACTCGGTACCGAGTATCAAACATATTTGATAACGAACTGCTCGCTGATATTATCCACGGCGCATGCACTCTTCATACACCAAATATAGCAGCAACCCCTATTGAGTACATTTCAGAGGCTCTAAAGTAGGGATTACAAAGTACTTCATGAGAAGCAGCCCTCAGTCGCCTTCTTTTTCAGCGTATATAATATATTAGCAACATATGCAGCAATATCTCATCGGCTCGGAAGTAGCTATCATGAATGATCTCATGATCACAAATACGTGATCAACGCAACTGTAGTTAAGCAGCTATGCCAACGGCGCCTAGTGTGCGCAGAACAGTGCTATCTGTGCTGGAGTCGAGAGCCATCCATGCCGGGAGCCGATGGCAAAACTGACTTAAAGAGAAAAATGTCAATATATATTTTTTAAACTTATCATGGTACACATTTCTTAATTTACCAAATATTCTATATTTTGATTAAAAATGTAATATTGTAGATTGTGTTGAATGAAAGAATGAGCTGTTTATATTTACGCAAATATTACCAAAAAAAGGACAGAAAATAGCATCATAAATAAAGAATTTTATGGGGCACTCACTAAAATAAATTAAATTGTGTTGAAAATGTTAATATAAGTATAGCACATAAAATAGTCATACATCTGGGTATGATACAAACAGGCATTCATGGTAAAAAAAAGAAAAGAAAAAAAGTAAGAAAACAACTGTTCTCATCTCAGAGAATGGAGATTATTTTATTGATGTAAAAAAGTTAATTTCAGAAAGTTACAACTGCTATACCTTTACTCCCACTCAGTTTGACTGACCTTTCAGTGTGAAGAGTGAGCATGTCTCTTTAGCGCATTTGTGGAACTCACAAAAGCAGTTTGTTTTTTGTTTTTAGGCACAAATGATCGTTGCACTTTCCACATTTGTACACAGTCTGGCCCTTACAATTTGGACAAAGATGTAGAAAAAAAAGTGTTGCATTCACTGTAAGTAGACATTTAAGTTCTTGATCGTAAATATCAAATTTGTCGCTGCAAATTGGGGTGGCAGCAGTGGTGGCAAGGCTTTTGTTTTTGTCCTTAATCATATTTTGTTTGATTTAATTTGAAAGTAATTCAAGTCACTGATACCAAACAAATATAAAAATACTCTATCAACCATCACACAGTAAACACTGTGTATGATCTATCAGATATTTTTTCTTGAGTCGGATAGGAGTCATCAGACACATTCATTGCTATTCAGGCTACAGGCAATGCATTACTCTAATTGCAGTCAGACCATTAGGTGCTGTTTGACAGCTCCCAGCAGAAAAAGGGAGAGCAAGAGAAATTATTAATTGTGTATTATCACTTTAAATTTAAGGCACTCAAACAGAGTGACAGCAGCGGCGGCTTTGTGAGTGTGATACATAATTGCAGTTTTTATATTTCATGCAAATGAGATGGATCATCATACTCATTACACTTTCATCCAATATTCCTGATAATAAAGCATTACAGTTTGACTTGAAAAGTCCATACAATACATTAAATGTGTTGTCAGTTAATTTTATTCAGTCAAACACAAGCTTCCGAGTGTCAAATACAGCAGTCTGGCAGATTAAAGAGAGAAAAAGAAGCGCATGGAGAAAAGACAGGTGGTGTTAGAAAAGTGAAGAAAAAAAATAAAAATAAAGATGACAAAAGTGGAAAATGTGGGACACTCAATTTCAATGCTAAAGAAAATTGTAGTTTTTGTACACAGTAAATTTCGTAGAGTACATTTTACTCGAAAAAAAGACTACCGATATATTCTGTCACAGTCTAAACAGAGTCAACTTCATACTTAGAAGAGAGTAAAAAAATAAAAAATAAAGTTTCACTCAAGGGTTGAGTAACGTCACAGAACCTTCAGGCTGGGAAATTGCCAATCTACCTGCTGAGTCAGGTCGAATCCTTGTACCTCCAATACCATTTTTGGTCTCCTTTTGGACACACCAGCAATATGATAACAAACAGTAAATGTGGCATAGCTCAAGTGGTAGAGTGGCTGTCGCCCATGCTGAAGGTTGTGGAATCATTTGTCAAGTCGTTTGTGAATATAGTCTTTTTTTTTTAACAGTCAAATTTACGAAATTTACTGCGACATTTTGCAATCACTGAATAATAAACACATAAAACAGTATATCTTTGACATGTTTCCTTACCACCAAAGAATAGCTGAGCATCAGGATGTGGGATGCCTGCAGTGATACCAGTGGTTCCTTCATCATTGTCAACTGTGACACTGAGGTGATCTTGTCCACAGCTAAGCTCCACTGAATGCCACTGACCGTCGTTTAGCCCCAAACCTGACACCAATAAATGTCATCTTAAAATGAAGTTTCCCGATGTGAAGCATTGTTTATACTGTACGTAAACCCACATCTGACCAAAAGCTGTTAATGTGACATTTCTGGGATAAGATCAATAATAAATGAATTTTTCTCACAGGAACAAAACCAATTTCATACAAAGTTCACACATCATGAGAAGGGTAAGGTATATCCAAGTTTAATGCTCAATGACAGAATGTAACTGAAAATAGTTCAAGTGTTGGCATAGAGATTAAAAATACAAAGGTTGGATTAATGTTGGAAAGATGTCAACATCAGTCTTAACTCAAATTGCTTCTGGAAACATGCCTCAACTTGTGAGTTTAATATGTTTCGTTATTAAGCTCATTAACTCAATTTATGCTGCATAACAAATGCATTTTCATCATTGAAATAAATTTAAATTCCATGACTCCGTTACGGCTTCCCCCAAGAATGTCGTCATGCATTTTTAAGAAAAAAAAATAGTACTGTATCATATACAAAAACAATATAAAACTTAATTAAGGAGTTTCCACTTGTTTTCTTTATTTCAGACAGTTACCAGTTTGTGTACTCAGCTCTTCAGTAGTCACTAATAACGATACCAAGTACAGATAGCAATAGTACTTACAATACAATAGGCCTACTTAAAATTTCTATTAAACCAATGACAGAAAGAAAGATGTTTATATCCCAAAATTGCATGAGATTAATAGCATTTTTCTATCTTTTTTACATTTATTCATAAAATTTATATTTTGTATAGAACACACATTCAATTAATTTAAATAAATAAAATGATAATAAAAATATGTGGTTGTACAACTTCTTTCAACTGATACCATTATCGGCCACCCTCGTGAGTACCCGATAACTTGAAATAAGTCCGGTTTAAAGCCCAATGCTGATACCTTGAAATCAGTACTCGTCAGTCCCTAAATTTAATGAAACAGAATGTAAATGAGTAAACTGGTTTTAGAAACTGTACGCTAAGACATGTAAAGTCACAGCAAAAACTAGAAAGGGTGCAATTACGGGGTGTGGCTAACTGAGTGACATCAGGATCATCTTTGTGTAAGTTTTGGCTTCCTGTAGCTATTTGTGAGTGTTCCATTTCGCATTCGTGTATTTGACTGTATCGCTCAATAATCTCCTCCTTTTATTCACTTCACTCAGGAGGTGGTTTATTAATATTCACTCGCAAACATTTTCACTGAAGCAACCCGTCATTGATATTTGTCAACTGTGGGTATGTAAAGCCCTTTGAGACTCTAGTGTGATCAAGGGCTATAATAAATAAACTTGACTTGACTTAATCCCCTTCGCTCCGGGCTGTTTTACTGGATTTTGACTGATTTTGCAAGGCCCACATAATATTGTGTTCTATTGCTATAAAAACATGGAACCTACCAAAAGAAAAATTACAGTCTCTTCCTTCATCAGGAAAAAAAAGGAGATTTCTGTCTGTTTCCGTTTTGCAGCAATTAGCATTAAAATATAGCTAAGTTTCATCATTATTCACAAATCTGTTTAAAACTGTGGGTAAATGAGCTTTGTTGCAACATGGCCCTGGTTGAGCTTTTATACTCTGCTGCCACCTGCTGGCCATTTTTGTAATAAATACCATTGCTTCACTATTCTCTTCAGTTCTGAGGCTGCATGAAAGCCTTCTATATGCTCTTGCATAGAAAACGTATAAATAAGTCTTTGGGTAATATTTAAAATAGAACATACTTATATGTTTTTGGGAGCAATGAGTTAAGCTTGTTCATATGTCAAACTTTTCCTCGCAGTATATGTATGACCAACCTGTATTGAGGTGGAGCCGCGCCCCGACCGTGTCATTGATCTGTAGTTGGAGTTTAGCATCACTCAGGTACAGCCAGAGAATTCTGTGCTGCTGCAGAAAGTTAAAGGTGAGCAGCAGTCCCTCCTCATTCCACGTCCGGAATTGTAAAACTATAACGACGAGCTCCGATGACCCTGCTATGCGTCCAGGCAACTGGAGAAAGCTCTGGGAGTCTGTGAATGTTACAGCCACTGAAGCTGGCTCAGCACAAGAAAAAGTCACATTGCCCTGAAAAGAAGAGAACGGTAGCCAGTGAGAACGCAATGTGACAAAGCAAAAAACAAATATGACCTTTTGGTGACATATGTCATTAGGCGCTCTCTGAGGAACAGGCTCTCTATGTTGTGCATTCTTTCTTTCTTTCTCTTTCTTTCTTTATTTATTTACTTTTTATAAAAGGTTTTGTACATTCATATACATCCATCAGTTGGAAATCTATCTACTTCATTTCTACTATGTATATTTTTTTCAAATTTTCTTTTATTTAGTTCTATTATACAGTGGTTAACTTCTTATACTGTTCTTGCATAATAGGTGTGAACAATTATTGTGTAATAAAGGTTGTATGATGGCAGCATATTGAGCTTCAAACAAATTATTTTTACATTACACAAAAATATTTTTTAGAAATTATTAGAATACATTGAGAAAAAGCGCCTAGTGGTATTAGCTGAAACCAGAAATACTACATCTATGAAAAAATCAACAGGCCATATACAAGATAAACAAGTCAATAACTATTTGTTTCAGCGGTTGTAGCACACAAAATGTGGCAAGATGCTAACTTACCAAGACAGTGACCTGAGGGTTGTTTTGTTTTGCCATGTCTATAAGGTTGAGGTCATTGTAATGCAAATTTTCCACACAGCCATTGAAATTCTTCTTGTAGGCGGATGACTTAAGTCCTGGACTTTGGACAGCTCCTAGACTCAACTGCATAAAATAATCAATGCAGAAAGATAACTTTAAACCGCAGGAGCTACATAAAAGCTCTTTTAATTAGTTGGATACATGACTTTGCTCAGGGATTGGAAGACGCATAGTTGCAGACTACCTTGCCATATTCAACAACAAACAAAATATTCATTCAATCCATTAATGTTTTACCGAATATCTTCTTCAGGAAGCTGGAGTCAACCCAAGTTGGTTTTAGGTGAGAGGTGAGGTACCAACAACCACTCACTTACGTTCACACCTAAAATTAAAGTTCAATGAACCCAAGACATGTTCTTAAATGTGGGAGCAAACCAGAGTACCCGAGGTGAACCATCATCACTGTGCTTCCCATAATCAAAACCTATGAGAGCTCCTTTTAAACAAAAAGAGTGAGAGGAATGTGTGTCAAAATGTGTATCTACTTTGTTGTGTATTTTTTCTCACCCAGTGAATATCCCAGTGACTGAGCTCATCTGGTATGACAACCTGCTGTGTATCTTTATCCACAGTGAGGCGCAGGTGGGGGCCAATTTGCACTAGCTTTACATGGTGCCATTGTTGGTCGTCAAGCAGACTTCCCATTTTTGTAAGGACATGACCACCAGAGGATGAACTCAAACCTGCAGGGTGGAAGACAAGGAACAGTGCACATCAACAGGAAGATATCAGAGATCAATTATCAATTGTCTTGGTGGGTGGGCACGGCCCCCTCTGGCCTGCCCATGGCGATGGGTGTGTTAAAACTAGGGGTGTTAAAATTTGTGTGTTTATTTTGAGTTAATTTAAAGTTCCTTTAACAGCTCTAATTTTCTTAATGCACAATTAATGACCGTCCCTTACTTGAGAAGCCCGTACTTGGGCAATTCCAGTCGCAACACAGCAAACACATCCACATCAAAATTTAGCAGTAATAAATTTAATAATAATGTCTCTATTTGTGGAGACTGGGGTCAAGTTGTATTTTACAATTTCAAAAATTTGCAGAATTTCAGAAGTTCTTAACCCCTTATTGTGTGGACATCCCACCGTTGGCAAAAACTTCAAAGTGTTATTGTAAAAAACAACAACTATGCTGATACTCCAAGAACAGCTTCGAATTTACTTTGGTTGTACCTTTTTTTGGGCGTTTTCAGCAAAATTGCCCTAATGATAAAGGGTTAATATGAAAAGAAAAATGCACTGAGCTGTCACCAAAGTGTTAAAAATGTAATTATGCCATCTCGTGGCAGAAAAATGACCACAACACAAATCAATATCACACTCGTTTCATACAGTACCTCTTTTTATTTTTAACTAAATTTTATGAATTATTATGAAAATATGTATAATTGACTAAAAGATGTAGCCATATTTCAATTAGTTTAACATTTTTTTTCTTACTTTTATGTAAACAAGTGTATGGAAAAAAAAATCACCCCGAGTTAAAATACTGTAGACCTCGTATAATATAAAACTCTTTGTCCAGATACCCAAGGTGACATAATTGGAAATAGTCAGATACTGTGTACAAAAAATATATTTTTACAAAACATGCAAAAATAGTCATTGTTTGCCTCTCAAATTTGGTCAGCAGCACTTTTCACACAAGCAATTTCCCATGAAGTACAGAGGCAGGACACACTCACCAGCTTGCTGTGTATTTATTTGCTACTGTGTATTACAACATCTCTTGACAGCCAAGAATTTATCTGAATTGGCAAGCGTTGAAGTACATTACAGCGAACTGACATTTTGATGAATGCAAAGCAGTAGCGAAATGAGAGTTTTGAAGAGAGGACATAAATCTAAATGAGCTAGTCATTTTATTCAACCTTCTTGGCATATTGCATGAAAGTGTTCGTTTGTCTCTGTTTTCCTGTTCTCATTTCTGTCTTTCTATGCATGCATGCAATCATCATTGGCTGGCGTACAAACAAACAAATGCCCTGTTTCGAAATTCCTAATGGACTTTTGTTTAAATGTCTGGGTTAGTTTGATTTCTATGCTAAATTTTGTTCCGCAGCCATCAAGTTTTCCTCATGATGTGACATGCATTAATGTTAAGAGTGCCTTAGGACTGAGCAGAAAATGAGGAACCCCTTAGAAGTTCTCATACGCTGCTAGCAATATAATAAATGTCTGTTTGCTCAGGATTTTCTCTCTCTCCGATCACTGGTGAGCTGACACCAGACAGTGTCTCTGGATGGATGCATCAAGCTATTGAGCTAAATTACACTGTCTGCTGTCTGTAAGCCCGTGGGAGAGTGGAGAAACAGATGTGGAGAGGGGCTCCGCACAAAGAGCATGCAGCTGAAAATTGCCAATAATAAACCTAACAAGGAGCAGGGACGGAGCTGGTGCAACATATGAGAAAGGTTGGTAAGCAAGGGTAGAAAGTATAGAAAGCAAACAACAATGCAGTTAAAGAAAGAAAGCTGTCAGGAAAGCAGAGCAGCAGATTAGAAAGCAGGATGCAGTCATACCCACTAAACATCTGACGCCCAATGGACCGCCTTTATAAGAGTGGCGGGGAAATGTATGGAAGTCTTCAGGCGAAGAAGGCTCATGAGCTTACTTTTACTTGTGAAAGACATTTATTATCTGTCCAGCAACTGACTCAGTTTTGCATACGTAACATTTTAGAACATATTTCATGTTTCGACTTTTTGAAGCACACACTATCTGAAGAATATTAATATTGATTTAATTAGATTTAATACTTCCATCCATCCATTTTCTTAACCGCTTTTCCTCACAAGGGTCACAGGGCACTGGAGCCTATCCCAGCTGGCTTCGGGCAGTAGGCGGGGTACATCCTGAACTGGTTGCCAGGCAATCACAGGGCACACAGGTGTGATTGTGAGTATGGTTGTTCATCTCTAAGGACAATTTGGAGTGTTCAATTAACCTGCCATGCATGTCTTTGGAATGTGGGAGGAAACCAGAGTACCCGGAGAAAACCCACGCAAGCACGGGGAGAACATGCAAACTCCACCCAGGAAGGCCGAAGCCCAGACTCGATCTCACGTCCTCTGCACTGGGAGGCGGACGTGCTAACCAGTCAGCCACCGTGCCGCCCAGATTTAATACTTAATTAATTAATTAATTATTTACTTACTTTTGCAATGTTACACAAAAAATCATCACAGTTTATAAAATTAAACAATTCACTATGTAACTGACTGACATGTTGCATGACAATAGTGTTTAAGAAAGACACAAATTTGTTCACAGAAAGTGGTCTCTGTTAAGAAGACATTTGTATTTGTTTAAAAAAAATACACTTACGTACTCACTATGAAGAAGACACCATTTTTAATATTTTGTTTCAGTGATTGTACAAAAAGAAACTATTTTCTCATTGAAAAAACATCAATTTATGTCTTGAGTAGTTTTATCATAGATTATCGTGGATTTATTACTTGACCAATATTTCGATAATCGCGGTATCGTCAAATCGTGAGATAATCGTTATCGTGAGCCTTGTATTGCATATCGTATTGTATCGTGAGGTACCTAGAGGTTCCCACCCCTACTCAAAAATTTACGTTTCGACGCATAGTCTATGTGGAAATTCCTTCTATCCTGCGTGTGGTATATATAGGCTCCACCTCTCTAGGCTCTCCCATATGTGCATTCTCAGAGGAAGTGGTCATGCTGATCTGCTCAATGTAAGTTTATTTTCTTATAGCGACATTTATACTTTGCGTTTCAATGCTGTATTGTGATCTGTCACTAGCATTATCATTAGCAGGAGGACCTGCTGAGCTCCGTTATTTTTTAGCCATACGGCTGAAAAATTGTACACGTTTAGGCTGGGCGCCATGCTAGGTGCTAGGAGCTATAGCTAGCCACACACCGACGCCACCGCCGGTCTTCATTGCCACTGTTTACATGTTTCAGGATACTTTGGTCAAGTAATTATTCACCTCTTCAGATGCTCTCCTTTTCAGATGTATGCTAAAGCAGTGTGGGAGGAGGAGGGAAGGTTGCCATTCATCTGGACCGAACCATCCGATCGACACTTAGCAAAGCACACATATGGCTTTAAAACAATAAACCAATTGTAGCAAACTGGATTAGTACGCTATTTTTTAAAATTTCTTTATTGAGCATTTTCATGCATGATTTCACACTATTATTTTAATCATTTTATATGATGAATATAGGCCAACAATTTGGTCTACATAAAGCGCCAAAAGTTTTGAACCAGATTTCGGCTTTGCACAGACGTTTTATATATGTCACTAATCTACGTTGAAATGACATTGACGAAATTACGTAATCTGATATTGCAATCTGCACCCAAATGTGACGTCTTTTCTACGTTTGCCAATTACGTAGAAACGACCTTGTTTCTACGTCGGCTTGCTCAGTGGGTAGTGATATACTGTAAATGAGTTGGGTGATGTCGTGTTTTTCTCCCTCTACCATGGCAATACATCACTGCATTGTCATAACTTGTCATTTCTTTTTTCGTGGCAAATGTATTAATTATTTTTGCCCTCTTCTAGCCAGTTTAGCAAAGCTGACAAACAGATTTTGTCATGGAGGGAAATGTGACGGGCATCACACGCTGATAACAGATAAGATCTCAATAAAGTGGAGTGACAGTAGCTAAAGCCACCAGGGAATTAAAACTCCTCCCACGCCGGGTGAATTCAGAAATAATGTAGTTTAATTTTCTTGTCAGGTTCTTTTGCCCGTGTGCACAGGAGATTTTAACAGAGGAAATAGAAAGAATCGTACTGTTGGTGATTCTATGTCAAGTCACACGCTCTCCCCAGTGACACCTATTCAGTTTGCTTGATTTTTATTCCATTAGTGACTTATGATGTCAAATGAAAGAATTTGAAGTTTGAACCTCCTTGTCCAAACAATTTTCAAGTTATAGCCCATCAAAGTTGGGTGCAATGCCCATTTTTGGCATCCGGAAATTGCACACCAAATTTTGGACCATATTTGGAGGCCCTCATCTTATATTTTAAGGTAGGTACAGATCGCTATATATATGTATTCTGGTCGTGTCTATTAGAATTGACACTTAAAAATAGGATAGTTCTACTATGATTAGAAATATTAACCCTTCAAACGTGTGTGTGTGTGTGTGTGTGTGTGTGTGTGTGTGTGTGTGTGTGTGTGTGTGTGTGTGTGCGTGTGTGTGTGTGTGTGTGTGTGTGTGTGTGTGCGTGTGTGTGCGTGTGTGTGCGTGTGTGTGCGTGTGTGCGCGCGCACGGGTTTATATCACTTCATTGGGACCATTTTCTGGGTTTTTAGTATCATTGTGGGGGCCAGGTGTCCTTGTGGGGACATTTTGGTGGTTCCCATGAGTCCAAACCTCTTTTTGATGGTCAACACTTGATTTTAGAGTTTAGGTTTGAATTGAGTTTTGGTTGGGATTAGGCTAAGGGTTAGGGTAAGTGTCTAGGAAATGCAATATGTCAATGAGATGTCCCCACTAGAAATATAAACCCAACATCTGTGTGTGTGTGTGTGTGTGTGCGTGTTTTATGATGCAATACTTCTTTCTTCTTCATTTGTTTTTTTTTTTTTACATTTTGGGGGTCCATAAATGAAAATGTTGGCATTTCAACTAATTTATCATCATATTTCAGAACTGTACTATGCATTTAGAGTGCTACATGGCATTCAGGCCTTTGGTGATGTTATAGGTGGGCTCCAAATATGGCTACGGATCAAAATTAACATTTAGACCCCCTGCTTCAGGCCACTAGTTGGCCATGTGAGCATATGATGATGGGAATGTACCTTTTACCCCATCAACTGTCACCTTTCATCAAAATTCTGAGGTAATAAAAACTTTGATCATCAACTCCTTCGGAAAATAGTTCAACTGTTTATTTTTAATTGAATGTTTTATTTTTATTTTTAAACTATTTATTCATTTTTCCGGTAGTAAAAAAAAGTCACCCCCACAACCACCCCCACCCCAATGATTAAATTGATAATTTGAAACATTGAAATATGATATCAACACAAAAGTTTGACCAAACGACATGATTCATTCAGAAATCATTCGTAAGTTTCGTAAATTGAGAATTGAACCGCCACAACTCCAAGATTCCAGGACTTAATGAATATTCTGTAACATGTTTTAATACTTTGATGGTGATTTTTAGAACTATAGAATGTGTGAAATCAGATGCAGTACATACTACCCAATTATATTATTCATGATTCTTGTCAATTTTGTGCTACATTCAGAATAAAAGACAGAGCTACAATATGTCTAAATTGTGCGGTGAAAGAAGAATGTACCTTGTTGGTGAAAGAGCAGCAATTTTCCTTTTTCCAAAGCCAGACTGAGGCTGTGATCTCCCTTTCCCTCAGCATGGAGTAGGATTCCAGAATTCTTCAGGGTTTTCAAATTCAGAGAAATGGCCATCGGGCTAAACCGAGCACTAAGCCTGTATAGCACACTGCTGCTGCCGTCAAAGTTTGCTACATCAGATGCTAAAGAGTTCAAACAAAGAGCAACATCAAAACAATATTTTTGCCTACTGGCACACAAAAAGAAATCACAAATAACAAAATGATCATTAAAAAAAATTATTTGGATCCGCTTATAAAATTTTTCCAAAAAAAAAGGCATTGGACCTGAAAACTTTAATTGAAGGAGCAACAACAATACAATATTCTGTATAATCATAAATAAATACTGTAAATTATGATATTAACCATTTAAAAAAACAAAAAACTTTTTAGTACTGTAATCCAAAAAATTCAGATGCTACCATTAAAAATCCACTGAAACCTTTTAAAGAGAAGTTTTTGGTTCACAGACGGCACAAGGGAACTTCAAGATAGTGATTGATTCTATTACATTTTATATTATAGAATAATCAATAGTTGAAATCCTGAAAAACAGATACACTTGTAAGTGCTTTTACGCGTTTAAAATAGTTAAGTTTGGCATCTCAACCAAACTTGAAACTTCAAGAGTCCCATCATTCTTACTCCAGAAAAGTTTTGAGTAAACCTTTGCCAATTGTAGAATCTTTTTGGACATCCCCCCAACACCATCCCACCCCATCCCCTCTTCAAATACAAGTAGCATCTCACTTACGCTACATACCCAGTTGCCATTAGGTGTTAGCAAATTTCTTAGTCATTCTAAAGTATTTCTAACCATGTAATAAATTATATCTACCGCATCAAGTGCAGTAGTAGTTCAACACTGTGACTTATTAAAGCAAAGATATCATATTTATTATGTGATGATCAGTCTAATTTAGCTAGAAGCCGTAAAAATAATAATCCACATTATTTTCTGGAAGTAATATGCATAACCTAGAATTTTGATCAGACACGACAGGACACTTACCGTAGTGACATCCGTATATTTCTAGTCGAAGTCCAATCCTCCCATTCGGGTTCCAGGCCAGAGGGATGAGGCGGACTAAACGGGCTACCACTGTTTGTTCAAGTTTGTACTGGACCACAGTGTCAGCGTTGCTGTTGCCTGGCAGAGCCTGGTAAAAACATTTGACACACCACAAAGAATGACGTGGCCTGAGGACTCCGCCTCACAGGTGGTCGGAGTAGTCAGGTTTGTAGAATGTACAACACAAAAAAATGCATTTTCTTTTAAAAACAACAGGCACACTATATTGAAAATTCTCATTTTCAAATATCAAAGTCAAAGTCACGTTGAGTCACTTAAACACCAAGTCAAAGTCATTTTAGCCAAGCAAGTTGCATACCCTCAAACTGGCTCCAGTCAAGTCACGTGACTGGACTAGAGATTTACCACATCTCTGGTAAATTGGGTCCTCAGAGTGTAAATCCAGCCTAAGTATAATCATGCTGATCACTCTTCCCCTATGAGATCAATGACTCCATAACCCTAATAAAGCCTCGTTTCCACTGCAGGTATCTACTCTACTCTACTCTACTCTACTCTACTCTACTCTACTCTACTCGTTTTTTCTGGTAGCCCAGTTCCAAAACATGAAGTAATTATTTTGGAGGCCAATGATTGGTTCGAGACATGTCGTCATCAATGTGCAGCTGCGCAAACCACCACCCCGAGAAAACAGCTGCCATTAACGATGAAGAGAGGACAACAATGGCTTCCAAACAGATTAATGCTTGGACTTTTGAGGAGGTGCAAACCTTTTTAACATTATTGAATGCAGTCTTCTGGTTGCTGCAATATTCATTTGATGTCTTCAGGCTGAAATAAACAGGCACAAACCATTGTTTGCGCTCTCCATTGTTTTTGCCTGTGTGTGCAGTGCACGCTACCTGCGGTCGCTTTAGCATGACATCACTGGCAAGGTGAGGAGGGGCTCCCGGGTGGTGGCCGTGGCAGTGGAGACGCACTGCTTTTTGGTGTAGAGCCAAGTAGAGCAGAGCAGAGTAGAGTAGAATAGGGTAGATACCGTTGGGACCATTTGGTTAGTGTGATAATGGTCTCTAAAATGGCAAATACACTTAGCAACTGTGAAATGAGACTCTCAGGTCCGTCCGTCCGTCTTCTTCCGCTTATCCGGGGTCGGGTCGCGGGGGCAGCAGCTTTAGCAGGGAAGCCCAGACTTCCCTCTCCCCAGCCACTTCAGCCAGCTCATCCGACGGGACCCCAAGGCGTTCCCAGGACAGCCGAGAGACATAGTCTCTCCAGCGTGTCCTGGGTCGTCCCCGGGGCCTCCTGCCGGTAGGACATGCCCGGAACACCTCCCCAGGGAGGCGTCCAGGAGGCATCCGAACCAGATGCCCGAGCCACCTCAACTGGTTCCTCTCAACGTGGAGGAGCAGCGACTCGACGCTGAGTCCCTCTCGGATGACCGAGCTTCTCACCCTATCTCTAAGGGAGAGCCCGGCTACCCTGCGGAGGAAACTCATTTCGGCCGCTTGTATCCGGGATCTTGTTCTTTCGGTCACGACCCACAGCTCGTGACCATAGGTGAGGGTAGGAACGTAGATCGACCGGTAAATCGAGAGCTTCGCCTTTCGGCTCAGCTCCTTCTTCACCACAACGGACCGATACAGCGTCCGCATCACTGCAGACGCTGCACCGATCCGCCTGTCGATCTCCCGCTCTAACCTACCCTCACTCATGAACAAGACCCCAAGATACTTGAACTCCTCCACTTGGGGCAGGACCTCCTCCCCGACCCGGAGAGGGCACTCCACCCTTTTCCGACTGAGGACCATGGTCTCGGATTTGGAGGTGCTGATCCTCATCCCAACCGCTTCACACTCGGCTGCGAACCGCTCCAGTGAGAGCTGGAGGTCACGGCTTGAAGAAGCCAACAGCACCACATCATCTGCAAAAAGCAGAGATGCAATGCTGAGGCCACCAAACCGGACCCCCTCAACGCCTCGGCTACGCCTAGAAATTCTGTCCATAAAAGTTATGAACAGAATCGGTGACAAAGGGCAACCTTGGCGGAGTCCAACCCTCACCGGAAACAAATTCGACTTACTGCCGGCAATGCGGACCAGACTCTGACATCGGTCGTACAGGGACCGAATGGCCCGTATCAGGGGGCTCGGTAACCCATACTCCCGAAGCACCCCCCACAGAACTCCCCGAGGTACACGGTCAAACGCCTTCTCCAAGTCCACAAAGCACATGTGGACTGGTTGGGCGAATTCCCACGCACCCTCGAGGATCCTGCTGAGGGTGTAGAGCTGGTCCACTGTTCCACGGCCGGGACGAAAACCACACTGCTCCTCCTGGATCCGAGATTCGACCTCCCGACGGACCCTCCTCTCCAGCACCCCTGAATAGACCTTACCTGGGAGGCTGAGGAGTGTGATCCCTCTAAAGTTGGAACACACCCTCCGGTCCCCCTTCTTAAAAAGGGGAACCACCACCCCGGTCTGCCAATCCAGAGGCACCGTCCCCGATGTCCACGCGATGCTGCAGAGACGTGTCAACCACGACAGCCCCACAACATCCAGAGCCTTCAGGAACTCCGGGCGGATCTCATCCACCCCCGAGGCCCTGCCACCGAGAAGCTTTCCAACCACCTCGGCGACTTCGACCACTGAGATAGGGGAGCCCACTTCAGAGTCCCCAGACCCTGCTTCCTCAAAGGAAGGCGTGTTGGTGGAATTGAGGAGGTCTTCGAAGTACTCTCCCCACCGGTTCACGACGTCCCGAGTCGAGGTCAACAGCACTCCGTCTCCACTATACACAGTGTTAACGGTGCACTGCTTTCCTCTCCTGAGACGCCGGATGGTGGACCAGAATTTCCTCGAAACCGTCCGGAAGTCGTTTTCCATGGCCTCACCGAACTCCTCCCATGCCCGAGTTTTTGCCTCAGCGACCGCCAAAGCCGCATTCCGCTTGGCCAGCCGGTACCCGTCAGCAGCCTCCGGAGTCCCACAGGCCAAAAAGGCCCGATAGGACTCCTTCTTCAGCTTGACGGCATCCCTTACCGCTGGTGTCCACCAGCGGGTTCGAGGATTGCCGCCACGACAGGCACCAACCACCTTACGGCCACAGCTCCGATCGGCCGCCTCAACAATTGAAGCGCGGAACATGGTCCACTCGGACTCAATGTCCCCCGCCTCCCCCGGGACAATGGAGAAGCTCTGCCGGAGATGGGCGTTGAAACTCTTTCTGACAGGGGATTCTGCCAGACGTTCCCAGCAGACCCTCACAGTACGTTTGGGCCTGCCTGGTCGGACCGGCATCTTACCCCGCCATCGGAGCCAACACACCACCAGGTGGTGATCAGTTGACAGCTCCGCCCCTCTCTTAACCCGAGTGTCCAACACATACGGCCGCAAGTCCGATGACACGACTACAAAGTCGATCATCGAACTACGGCCTAGGGTGTCCTGGTGCCAGGTGCACATATGGACACTCTTGTGCTTGAACATGGTGTTCGTTATGGACAGTCCGTGGCGAGCACAGAAGTCCAGTAACAAAACACCACTCGGGTTTCGATCGGGGGGGCCATTCCTCCCAATCACGCCCCTCCAGGTCTCACTGTCATTACCCACGTGAGCGTTGAAGTCCCCCAGTAGAACGAGGGAGTCTCCAGGGGGTGCGCTCTCCAGCACACCCTCCAAGGACTCCAGAAAGGGTGGGTACTCTGAGCTGCTGTTCGGTGCATAAGCACAAACAACAGTCATGACCCGTCCCCCCACCCGAAGGCGGAGGGAGGCTACCCTCTCATTCACCGGGGTAAACCCCAACGTACAGGCGGCTAGCTGGGGGGCAATGAGTATGCCCACACCTGCTCTGCGCCTCTCACCGTGGGCAACTCCAGAGTGGAAGAGGGTCCAGCCCCTCTCGAGAGGATTGGTACCAGAACCCAAGCCGTGTGTGGAGGTGAGTCCGACTATATCTAGTCGGAACTTCTCAGCCTCGCACACCAGTTCGAGCTCCTTCCCTGTCAGAGAGGTGACATTCCATGTCCCCAGAGCTAGCTTCAGTAGCCGGGGGTCAGACCGCCAAGGCCCCCGCCTTTGGCTGCCACCCAACTCACTGCGCAGCCGACCCCTTTGGCCCCTTCCACCGGTGGTGAGCCCATGGGAAGGGGGACCCACGTTGCCTTTTCGGGCTGTGCCCGGCCGGTCCCCATGGGTATAGGCCCGGCCACCAGACGCTCGCCTTCGAGCCCCACCTCCAGGCTTAGCTCCAGAGGGGGGCCCCGGTGACCCGCGTCCGGGCAAGGGAAACGAAAATCCAATGTTTGTACTCATCATTGGGGTCGTTTGAGCCATGCTTTGTCTGGTCCCTCACCTAGGACCTGTTTGCCTTGGGTGGCCCTACCAGGGGCATGAAGCCCCGGACAACATAGCTCCCAGGCTCATTGGGACACGCAAACCCCTCCACCACGATAAGGTGATGACTCACGGAGGTTACTCTCCTGTTTACACTGTATATTGTCTTTATTTTCTCCCCTCTTCTGTTTTTGTAAATGGCCTAATGTCAACTCTCAGGTTGACATTAAAAAAGACCACACAAATAATGCATGGGGAGTATAATAGTGTCCATGTGCCATACAATTATTCAAGCTCATGACCTTTGTTTCTAGCCTCTTCTTCTCTTGAGTAGAGTGTTTGATAATGTGCGCATGGATGTCTGTTGAGTACAAGTGATGTGCTGCTCTGTGGCTGAAATTTGCTTATCTGGTAGTGCGTAATTGTCATCACAGTGCCGTTTTCAGCATTCTGAAGGGCTTATCTGTCTGGGCAGCGCAGAATTAAGTTGACCAAATAGCTCTGAGTAGCATCTCATTTAGTTTTTCACAGCATTTTTGGAGAGATGAGTGCCCTCTGACAAGCCTTCAGTAAGACAGGTCGAGGGTTAGAGCAGTAAAATGAGCAAGAGGAAGAATCACAGATGAAAGGAGATTTATTAAGATACCATCAGCTACACAGCAACGAGAAAATGTGATTTTAAAGGTTAATAGGATTTTTAGAACATTATTTGAAATTATAAATCATTGATTTTTTTTTTTTGCGATGCTCAGAATCATTCACTCATGTCGCACTCTAATCACCATGATTTCTATATTCATCAGTCATCAGTCAGTTTTGAATCAACAACCTCTGAACTGTGAGGCAGATATGCTAACTCAGCCACCATGCCACCCCCATTATTTTATTTTAATTTTACATTTTAAATAGAAGCAGCACCAAATTCGGTAAGCTCTCAATAAAATTTGGCATGATTTAGGACGCTTACACAGCATTGAGCTAGATACGTTGGGGATATTCAATTGGTTGGTTGAGTGAAATGTATGTCACCCTTTGTTATTCAATGGAATTAAGTGAATAGCAAAAGATCCATTACAAATCTACTGAGGATAAGGAGGAAAGAAGGATTTTAAGCCATGTTTCTTGTTTACAGTTTGTCACAACATACTGCACTTTACACTGTCACGTTTATGTTCTTTTTTCCTGAATTAATTGGTGTCTTGCTATTCATCACAAATGAAAGCTGATCAGAATTTACCAATCCAAACAGTTGGTGAAATAAAGAGATCTAATTACCCCAAAACTGTCTTCTTGACGATGCTGTTTCCAATTGTGGCCTGTGTCGCTAAACATCAACAGGTAGGCCGTCAACCAGTCAGAGCTGCCATAACGTCCCTGAGTGGCAACAGTAGTGATTTGTGTCCTCCTCCCCAGGTCCACCTCCAGCCACTGGTGTCTGTCTGAGTTGAGAGGAGACCAACCACCAGCTCCTGCAATGAGGAAAATGTATCACACATTCGCATGAGATAGACAGCAAGGGGTTGTGAAGAGGCAGTTAAAGACAGTAAGGAAGCTTGATTAGAAAGAATTGCACTTGTTATTTGGCAGAGTTCAGAGGGTTTAAGAATAACTGTCACATAGGTCAATGGCAACATTGCCAAATGCCACTCACTATTAGTTCTGTACATGTAGTAAGTAAAATATACAGTACAGTAAACATTTCCTGCTTTCTGCCGGGTTGCTACATGGTGCTCGTCGGAAAGACGAACTCTATTGCTTTGTGATCCCCATCTACGTTCTACGATTTTAGCTTTTACTTTTTGGGAGACTATTTTTAACGTTTGTGAGAAAAACACTGCACAGTCAGATGAAGGTAGAACAACTGCTTCCACATAAACACTAGGGTTAAACAGCAGCTGCAGCATGTCAGAATTCCTATTTTTAGCTAGTAATAGATTGGATCACAAGAAGGACCACTCTTAGCGGGGACAATGGAATACGATGGAAATTCATGGGAAAACTTGGATGACTGAGATTTCGCAGACGACCATTGCTGTCATCAACCAAATAGCAAATGCAGGAGAAAAAGAACAGGCTAGTGATGAGTAGTGTTTCAGTAGTGAATGGACAGGACTGAAAGCCGATATCAACAAGTACAAGATCCTGCGAATTAATACAAGAAACACTTAGAGAATATTGGAGGAGGGCCAAAAAGTAAAGGAAGTAGACAGATTTCTATACTTACATATGTAACGAAGATTGGAGGCGGAAGAGATTACCTTAATAACAGGCTAACTATTTGTGACAGTGAAAACAGCATCAAGCTCTAACAACATCAGTAGAGCAGGTAAACTTGATTGTATAAAGATTGTATAAAACGCTTAATGGTTGTGTCTAAATTCCAAGATGTGGAAGATGAATGAAAGCGAAGACAAGTTACCCTGCCCGCAAACTGAACTCTCGCCGTATTTGTTCACAAATACTACAATAATACATGTTGTACTGCTCCTGCTGATACGTTCGCAACCGACCTTTTTTAGGTCAGACCAATCAGGCGTTGTTTAGGGCGGGACAATATAATTTGGCAATCAATACTTAGACCGGTAGCACCTAGTTGATATGATTAAAATAGTCCGATTGACGGACATAAACCTGCTTCAGTTGGAGCCCAGTCTGTGTATTTTTTCCAGGTTTTGCGTCATTGTGCACTCGCTGAAAGAAGGGCATCATCATTGACGAGAATTGATGATTGACTGAAGTGCCCACCTCTGTTAATTGTTGACTACGCCTGAAAATGACGATGCACCTGTTTTTATATCAAGCACTTGCCTACCAAAATAGGGGCTTTGGTCACCACAGTGTCATGTGCGCATGGCGTGCGTACGCGGCAGCATTGGGGGGCCGTGCCCGCCCTGGCAGTCAGCTGTGCCCGCCCTGGGTTGGAAGCTGTTTTGAGAGGCCTCACCAACTATCTATTCTTCCTATCGGTCACGTAACTTGCGCCTTCTGTGTCAAGTAACGCATGGCGTGCCAGCCAATTACGTACCTCCTTTCAAGTTTGGCTAAAGCTAGCCAATAACAATCGGGATCAGGAGGGGCGGACGAGTGGGGGTTGGGGAGACGCGCATCAGCAAATCTACTTCCTGGTTAGCAAGCAACAGACTTGCCGGTGTCAAACCGGAGAATTTACGGTGCAAAAATGTTGCGTTTCACAACAGTACTTGACTATATTTATATTTTTCACATGTATCAGTGGATAGTTGCATAGGTGTCAAACTCCTCGAGGGCCGGAGTCCTGCAGGTTTTGAAGGTTTCCCTCTTCTAACACAAGCTAATTCCAATCAGCAGGATCGTTATCAGGCACAGCTGATCATATATCAGCTGTGTTGGAGAACGGAAACATCCAAAACCTGCAGGACTACAGGCCTCCAGGACCGGAGTTTGACACCTATGGTTTATAGTGAAACTTGTGAAACAAGTGAAAGAAAATAACACAAAATAAAATGTTGAATTTTTTTAATATAAGTAGGTAAGTATACAAGTAAATAAAATTAATATTAAAAAAATTATAACGACATAGGGAAGTAAATAAGTAAATAAAATAAGTATCAATAAAATACCACAAAATACAGAAGGCACCATAAAACACTGAAACGAAGTCTCATGTGTCATGGTCTGTGTTTTGGTTTGTTTTATTGGTCATGTTTTCCTAGTGTGTCTCCCTTTGTCAATGTCTCGTCAATTTTTGTCACGTCCTCCTGTGCTTGTCATCCCGGTCCCTGGTGTTACCCAATCAGTTCCCCAAACCACGTGTCTTGTGCAGGTGTCTCGTTACTGCGTGTATTTAGTTCCCTGCTCCATGTGTTTGTAGCATTTCACAGACTTGGAGTTGCTACAATGTATATCTCTAAAATAAACAAAAATTTGTTGGTATATCCCACCCGGAAAATTCTCTTGTGGAATAAATGTCCGTGGTGTAATGCATGCTGGTGTCAGTCAGCTTTTGTGTTAGGAAGTATGTTTTGCCTGTTGAATTCATCTTAGCTACTAGAGTGGGTTATCAGACTCCCTGGTTCAATCCCTAGCTCCTTGTGAAGCTGTGCCAAAGTGTCCTCAAGCAAGATTTGCTGTCAGTATGTGATCTGTTGTTAAGCACGTTGAGTGCTTGGTAAAGTAGAAAATCCATAATAACATCCTGATGCACCAACACATTCCACCCAATGCAGAACAGTCCTTCTACAACTGGCACTTGTTTCTTCCAGCTGCCATCAGAGGTGAATGGGGATTATTCATTACAGCTCCCAGTTGACAACTGCCTCCTTGCTTTATATACTAACATCTGTGTCATGCAGAACTGATTGCACAATATTCAGTAGGCAATACCTCAGCTAGCTTTAGCTCGTTTGTTTACACTTGCTGCAATTTATGTATTCTTCATTCCTTTTTTACTGATATAACATTATGAAACCGTTAAAGTATTAGCTTACCCGGGCTGTTTTTATTTGAACAAATTGCTGGGAGAAAAAAAGGCTAGACTGCATGCAAACTATAGTAGTCTCTCTTACTGTTGGATGTGCTTTCAACAGGAGTATACATTGTAGAAGTGTAACAATCAATCCATAATCAAATTAATCGATCTTTATTATTCATAATTTAATCATCCCTTCTGCAGTGTTTTTTTCCCCTGACAATGTTGTGGGCCAAACCAGTTACTGAATTGTAATTAATTGATGCAGGATGGAAATCAACATGTTTTTTTTTTCCTGTGCAATTCATCAATTAATTGACAAAATAATCCACAGATTAATATTTTTAAATAAATAATCATTAGTTATGACCCCAATATATTGTTATGAAAAAGTTATGTGATCCCATACAGATGGAGACGGACAGATATATTGATGTTCACAACAAACATTCAACAAGATTTATTATAAAACTCCACAATTGTATGTTGTCCTGGTCTTTTCAGACTTTCACTTTTTACTTGGCAGAATTTTTCATAAATTATTAACCTGGGGGCTCTGCTGCCTCAATCAGATGAAAAATAGTTGAGTCAGCTAACAGAAGTAGCCAGCCAGACACACACTCCAAAGAAAATTAGTCCTAAAACAGCCCTATTAGGTTTTTGTGTTATAAGCATTTTTTTTCACTCAGCAGTGGCAACTGGATCTAGTACTGTACTGAGTACTGAGTCCACTGCACTGGACTCAAATGCAAAAACAATCTTATATGTCAATTTTGCCTCTTTCGTCAGGTTTATTGTAATAATTAAGGACTGTTGACATGTTTTGATTTTTAAAACGGTATTACACATGGATCTATTTGAATAAGAAGCCTGCTAATATTTTTCCCTTCATCTGTTAGCGATACCATGACATATTGTAGATGTCCCCCATATACCAAACAAGCACTGTTTCATAATGCAGTGCTATTTTCAATTCCCATTTAATGTCCCAGTCTCTTGATTTTATTAGTACTAGTTGTGTTTTGTCTGCATGTCTGTGTGTATGTCTTGCTGAAAGTTCTTAAACCTTTAAAAATGTTAAGTGCCATTTTGTTTCTGTTGCAAACTAACTAAATTGTGATTGATTCAAATGAAAATAGACCAAATTAGTCAAAGGGCATCGTCTCTTGCTTCAGTATCACCAGCAGCAGAGTCCATCATACACTTCCTGTTCATTAGGAGAGTAGCTTAAGGCCGAAGCTAATAAGTGCCTCAATAACAGACAAGCCCACTGACAGCACAACAAGAGAGAGCAGACATCCTTGACCTTTGCTTGTTACAGCTGAGTTGGAGACGGAATTGTAGAGAAGTTAGAGAAAGACAGCAACTTCCAAAGACACCAAAATAGAGACTGAGATAGACAATACATTTAAATGAACGCAACAGAATGTGTTTGATTTTATTTAAAACAACTCTTTGCTATTTCTCTTTCAATTGATTGACAGCCTTGTGGACTGATCAAGTGTGCTTGTAAGGTACAGCTTAAAGGTTGGCTTGAGTTTACCCCAATTGCTCAAAATGTATTTAAGTGTATTTTGGACACAAGGTGGTCCTCATTAAAGGTGCTTCGTTGACATTGTATCACATGTTGGGGTGTTCTTTGATGCCCTTGGGTTGATCATTCATGTACTTTGATTGAGCTGTACTCCGGACAGTGGATGAAACACTATGCTCACTTCATTGTCTCCAAAAGAGAAAAAAAAGTTCCCCAGAGGTCAGGAAAAAGGAAATACAAGACAACTGAGACTCACATATCCTGAGGATAAAGCTGACAATGATAAACATGACTTTCACACATGTGGAGTGGCACATACTTCTTTGAATCTATTTCCTGTGTTTTCTTGCACTCCATTTATGTATACGCATATTACTCGTGTGTGTGTGTGTGTGTGTTTTTTTCTTTTCTTTTTTTCTGCAGAATATCCACAATGTTTGTGGAGTGTATTGCATTGTGAAATAGGGGATTGGGCATCTATAAATACAGTGTTGTTAAGAAATGCTGGTATTGAGTTATTTATCACTCAGACATTAAAAATATAAAGAAACAATGTTGTGATTTTGATTGGTTGATTTGAATGTAATCTGCAACAGCCTATTACACCGCAAAGTAGGTTTAAATCGTGTGTGTACGTGTGTGTACGTGTGTGTATGTGCATTTTCGTGAAGTGAGGACATTTTGGCTGGTCCTCACAACTCAAGACCTCTTTTGAGGGTCAAGACTTGGTTTTAGAATTTAGGTTTGAATTGGGTTATGGTTGAGGTTAGGGTAAGGAATGGGAGTAGGCAATAATTTTTCATGGTTGGGGTTAGGTGAAGGGGGTAAGAAATGCATTATGTCTATGGCTGTCCTCACAATTATTTAAGTACAAGTATGTGTGTGTGTGTGTGTGTGAGAGTACTTGTACATACTATATTGTGAGGACCATAATACGTCTTTAACCAACAGATTGAGGACATTCTTGTGAAGTGAGGACATTTTGGCCGGTCCTCACAACTCAAGACCTCTTTTTGAGGGTCAAGACTTGGTTTTAGAGTTTTGGTTTGAATTGAGTTATGGTTGAGGTTAGGGTAAGGAATGGGGGTAGGCAATCATTTTTGAGAGTTGGGGTTGGGTGAAGGGGCTAGGAAATGCATTAAGTCTATGGATGTCCTCACAATTATATAAGTACAAGTATGTGTGTGTGTGTTGGCAATATACAGTATGTCACTCTGTTGACCCCTTAAACAGCACCTGCTATAGCTGGTCATATTTTCTGTAGGGCTGAATAATTCAGTTACATCTAGATATAATCAAAATATTAGTGGTCATCCTCCATTATTTAAGGTATTTTGGATGTTTAAAAAAAAAACAAAGCTGCAGCGAGTGTGGAGTCATGCTCAGCCAAAATTGCAACAAAGAAAGACAGAAAAACATTATGTTCACCCTACATGACATAACATGTTTACCGCATTGAACAACATTATGGGCGGCATGGTGGCGCACTGATTAGCACGTCTGACTGCGTGTGTTTACTCCGGTACTCCGGTTTCCTCCCACATACCAAAAAAATATGCATGGCAGGCCGATTGACCACTCCAAATTGTCTGTAGTTGTGATTGTTGGTGCAAATGGTTGTTTGTCTATGTGTGCCCTGCGATTGGCTAGTGACCAGTTCAGGGAGTACCCTGCCTCCCGCCAGCTGGGATAGGCTCCAGCATGCCCGTGACCCTCGTGAGGATAAGCGGATCGGAAAATGGATGGATGAGCTCGCCAGAAAAAAAAAGGAAAATGGATGGATGGATGAGCAACATTGTAAGTTGTGAGAGGCCCTGTCTGCAGCCATGATTAATGAGCTATTGTTTCTCTCAAAGAATCTGTGCAAATTGCACTCAACCCGCATATGCACGCTCACAGTTTCACGTCCCACCAGTTAGCATAAAATATGTAATTATTGTTAAAGCAGAGCTGCAGTGACATCTCTAGATTTTGACTACTGACTGACAGTGAGCTCTAATCAATAAAACTGCAGTTCCATAAGATGTTCTTATTTTTCCAAAAATTGCTTCGTTTTCAGTTCCCTGAACCCTTTGTTCTGCAATGTTGAGGTTTCGGATATCAATATGGAGAAAAGAGCGTAAGATCATACCGTTCATCTCTAAGTTTACTGTTGGATAAGTTTGACATAATGATTATGGCCTCTATTTTTTGTGGCCTGGCGCACGTGCTTTCGGCGTAAGAATTTGTGCGTCTCAATTTTTGTCTGTATGTGCCTTTTGACTGGATGACAACCAAATCATTTTGCAATGTGTCTTTCAGCCAAAGTTGGCTGGAAGAGGACCCAGCTCCGCCCAATCCTGATGAGGATAAGTACTTTCATAGAAATAGATGGATGGATGATCAACTATAAATTTTAATCTGGAAAATTTATATTTTCCAGATTAAAATTTTCAGTTGATCATCCATCCATATTCTTTGTATAAGTGGATAAAGCAAAATATAATAATAAAATAATGAATTTCATAGCTAGCGTTTTTTTTTTATTATTGTGCATATGACAACAAAACATCATTAATCTTGAAACTTTAATATGCCTCACCTTGATGACCCCAAATTGAGCTTGGGAAATATATATTAGACATTATTTCAATAAAAGGGATAAAAGAATCACTTGAACTTAAGAGAGCAAGCAGAAGTGGTGTGGTTTATAATAGATACTAAACATCTGATATTTAGGATTTTGATGAAACATTATGCTTGAAATATAAATGTTGAGTAAATGTACTTATTTTCTTTCCACAATAGCTATTTGATAGACTTAATATGATTAACTCTAAAATGTTAAAAATGTTTTTTTTTGTGTGTTTTTTAATGTAATATTTTTTTTAATGATGATGCTATTATTCATTCAGTATAAGCATGCCTGAAGTCAAATGCAGCATCTTTTTTCCCTCAGTTTGGTTGGTATCATGCATGACTATGACCCTTTTCCAGTTATCAAACATGACCATAATTGAATAAGATGGAAGAGCAACTATTAGGTAAGAAGGGTACCGTAACCCTAACCCTAGCTGACTCTGAAAACCTAACCCTAATTCTACCCTTTAGCTATTGGAGGTGTTGACATTTAACTGTTTTAATTTATATTTTAACTGTTTCAATTTATATTTTAACTGTTTTGAATTTAGTTATACTGTGTAGAAGTAGATATTACTATGTTAACTCAGTCACCAGACTTGTAGGAGAGGATGTGATAAGGATTGCTTTGATCTCATCTCTGTTTGAAGTCTCCTCTCTGTTCCCGGAACAACAGAGGGGGCTGAAAGTTTCTGTGACTTATCGGGAGGATGTTGAGGTGCTGAGCGCTTCTGCTACTCAGGTCGTCCTGTCGTAAAATCTGATAGGGTCCAGAGTCTCTCTACATCAAAGACTCTGGTCGGGAAGTCCTGTTTTTTTGTCACAACTCTGCTAAAGGTTCAAAGGAGAGCGAAGGCGGGTCTCAATGTAAGAACTTTTGTATAAAGATACTACAGATTCATCATGTAACACACACTGGAGCTGATCACCATTTTTAGTGAGGTTGTCTTTTAAAAGCTTTTAAAATAAAAAACTTGCAAGGAACTTCTTCATCGATCTCATTTATAATTTATTTGAACACGTAATAGATTACAAAATCCAAGTAATCTATCAAAATGGTGACCCCGACGATTTTTTGACGATTTCCAGCTGTGGCGTTAATGGACGGATGGAATTTCTGGCGCCATATTAATTGAACGGTAAGTGGAGACATTTATCCACGTAGAGAAATTCTGTCTGTTTGGGATCGCTATAGCTGGTGTTCGTCTTCTGAATTGGCTAAATTGTATATGAGATCTGAGTGAACAAGTATTAGTGGAGTTTGAAGTCGTTTTTTTGGTTACGGAGGGACGCGAAGTCCTTGATTTTGGATTTTCCTACGACATTTGAACTAGACGTACGTGGTGACGGTCATTGTTTACGGAAGTACCGTCACGTTGGATTGAGCGCTGCTGAACTGAGACAGCATTAAGAGGACAGGTTGAAGCGAACGGCTATGTTTGTTTTTGTTGTTTATTTTTGTTTTGTTGTGTTTAGCCGCTTGCGAAGTAATCGGTAGATCTAGATATATTTATTATTTAACGAAGCCATGGTGTATTTTATTTTGTGAGATCCGTGCACTTCGGAGATATTTGTGTTCGTCTGTGGTTATTTTTATTTTTTGGAGGAGTGATGTGCAACGTTGCTGAATAAATTTGACCTGTTGAATTGTGATACCATTAGTGAGACGTCACTGACTTGATAATTATTAGATACGACTTGAATATAATTAATATACATTATGGAGGACATTTTTGACCGTGACACCGAGTGGTTTGACCTGGATGTACTTCCGGTTCATACTCGGACCATGTTGTTGGTTACACAAGTTGCAAACGCTTCCGAGGTCGCTTTAGGGGTTTTGCCCGCGAGGCGGAGGTGTCAGTTGAAGATTTTTTTGAATGATTGGATGCGCGTCTGTTCGAAAAAAGGATGGATGCCGTCGTTACAATCTACGGTGTGTCTGATTTCGTTGATGAAATCGGTTGAACTTGCTTGTGCGAAGAAACGGCAAGCGCTGGATAAGCAGGTAAAAGAAACGTCTATTTTGTCTTCAAATGGAAGAAGGGTCAGACAGAACTTAAAGAAAGTGGATCAGATCATGGTTTATGCTAGAATGTTAATGTTGGGTAGCTCTGTGAAAGTTGCCCGGATGGCGGTGTTGAGTGATTTTGAGAACAAAGATACTGATGCTAAGCTAGCGGCTCCGCCGGCGTACGAGCTGGCACGCGCGGGAGATGAGTTTTCCCCTATAAACCAGTTTACTCCGTTAGCTCCCAAATAGGTTTACAAGCACCTATGTTGACAAAAGTGGACCCAGCCACCGGGAATTGTGCTACTATGTATAAGCCTTATTCCCCTTCCAATATTGCCGTAATTTTACAGAGACTTCCACCATTACCAGCGGGGGGGCAGAATTGGCTCAGGTCTTTGCAGAGGGAGGTGATAGGTCAGATTTTGACAGCGGGGGATGTGCGTGCGCTTTTGAACCACGCCTGTCCTCTCTCTCAACTTGAAGTGTTGATGACTAATTCAGGACTGCCATCTTTAATGGATGGTGAAGCACTGTCACGTGATAATTATTTGACACTTTTTGAGGTCCTTGATGAATTGTTCCCAATCCCGGAAATTGTTATTTCTGATTTGATGTTCGCCCCAAAAATTGATGAAGAAGCTGCCACATTTATTGATCGTGCGCTTGTAGAATTTTCTTTAAAAACTGGACACTTGCCAACTGACTCTGCACTATATTCACAAGTTTTCAGAGCAGCTGTGCTGAAAGGACTTCCTAGAACGATTATTCAGGCCATGGACTCAAATCCGGATTTTCCCGGAGCAGAACATTCTAGATGGTTAGCCCATCTTAAACATCATTTGAGGAGGTATGCTAAAGATATCGAATCAAAAACTGAAAAACAAAAGAATACTGAATTACAATTAGCCATTATGCAATTGCAAACTTTAAAGAAAAAAGAGGAGAATCCTGTTCTTCCGGCTTCCACTGATATGTCATTACCTAATAATGTTGTGGGAGATTGTGTTATGTTTCAGTCAGTTCCATTCGTTGGTCGAGATTACTGCTTCAACTGTGGTCAACCTGGCCACTGGGCGTATTCCTGCCGTTTGCCACGCAGCAGAACTCTGCGGCAACAAAGAGGGCGTGGATATTTCCCACAGAGGGGACGTGGCTCACAGAACATGCCCACACGCCGAATGTCATCACAACCGCCAGTGCCGAATCAGCAGTTCCTGCCGCCACCTGGTGGACAGTTTCCGCAATGACTGGACCCTGAATCCACATCCAAAGGCCTCCAGGAACCGATGATTGAGATGGAGGTAGGAGGAACTTCCTTGTCATTTATGGTGGATACTGGAGCTCGTCACTCTACCATTAAGACTTTGCCGTCTGACTGTACACTCACCACGAATGGCATTTCGCTGGTTGGATTCAAGGGAGAACAAACTATTCTGAATTTCACAGCCCCTATAAACACGCGATGCTTCACACAAACTTTTTTACATGAGTTTGTATTTGCGCCGAACTGTCCCGTGAATCTTATGGGAAGGGATCTTCTCATAAAAACTACACCATTGATCCAGTGCGGGTCGGACGGACTCACGCTTCAATTCCCAGATGGACATTCATACTACTGCGCTGCTGTCTCTGCCTCCAACTTCTGCCCCCAGTTCCCAGTGGTGCCTCAATACGCTATGACATGCGCTCCGGCTGACATCTACTGGGCAAGGGTTAACACTGATTCCGCCGGCTGGAGGGATGCTGAAAAGTTTTGGACAGAGTGGTCTCCTTGGGTTCGTAATCTCCGATCATATGATATGGTTTCTGACTGCTTGCATTGCACTATTTTTTATGACAGATGTGGTGATGAGATATACAGTGAAGCCTTCCGTACAGTTGTTGGCAACACATGGGAATTGCGTGTGGGTGATCTGTTCGCAGGTAGGCCCGGAGTCGCGTTTTCTGTAAGTCTGATTGAAGAACAATCTAAGTGGTATGAGATGGCGGAACCACCTGATGAATCTGTGCTGGCATGTCATCCTCATGTTTCATTGATGGTCTCATCCCAGCACACGGTGAAAGATTTGGGTCCATTTGTCCTGGCGTGCACAAAAGCAACTGATAGGCAACACTCTATACACCCAGATTTATTATATTCCAAATCTCTTGATGCCTATTGGATTAAATCTGATTTGTTTGCTTCCATGTCTGTTTTAGAAAATCAACTTTTGGATCGACATCATGGGAGGGAGACATCTGACAGCGACCTTGCTTGTGACATGCTTAAAACCTTACCTGCTAAACTGTGGTCTGATGACCCGACTGATGTAGGCTTGTGTAAAGTTACTCCAGTAACTTCTGAAGTAAAACCCGAATCCGTTTGGGAGCCGCAATACCCTATGAAGCCAGACAGACGTCTTGGCATCTCGGCGACAATTAATGGTTTGCTGAAAGCGGGGGTTCTTTGTAAAATTGATAAGTCAAGCTACAATACTCCCATATCTCCCGGTAGAAAAGAAAAATACTGGTAAATTTCGCATGGTGCATGATCTCAGAGATATTAATGCTAAGGTGTTGACACCTGCACTGCCGGTGCCAAATCCGCATTCTGCGCTGTCACAAATTACTCCGTTGCATACGCATTTTACCTGCATTGATCTTGTAAATGCATTTTTTTGCATCCCTCTTGACGTGTCTATGCAAAAGTATTGTGCATTTACATGGAATAATGAGTGTTACTCATATACCCGATTGCCACAAGGGTTTGTGTTATCTCCTGGTGTTTTTAATGCTTCCCTTCGACAGCTGCTGTCACCAATACAACTTCCTACTGATGTTCTGTTGGTGCAGTATGTGGATGATCTACTGCTAGCTGCACCGTCTGAGGAGTCCTGCCTTCAAGCTACACAGCTCCTTTTGAGCCACCTGGCTTCGGTGGGCCTGAAGTGCTCCAAGGACAAACTCCAAATTGCCCGACCTCAGGTGTCTTTTTTGGGAAGGCTTATTTCAAAGTATGGAACAGGTATTTCTCCGTCACACAAAGATGACATCTTGCACCATCCCAAACCGACAAATGTGAAACAAATGTTGTTTTTTTTGGGCTTGTGCAATTATTCCAGACATCATATTCCAGATTTTGCGGAACTGACTCGTTCTCTCAGACAGTTAGTGAATGAAAAAGGAATGAGAAACCTGTCACATGTTCTTGATTGGACTCATGATGCTGAGACCTCTTTTGTTATGCTAAAACGTTTTTTGTCATCAGCCGCGGCTCTTGTCGTTCCTGATTACACTAAGATGTTTTTCCTTGATGTTTCTGAGAAGTCATCGAGCGTGTCGGCTGTTCTTTTTCAAAAGAGGGAGAATGGTAATAGACATGTTTGTCTTTATGCATCAACACCTCTTGAAAAATATGAACAGCGTCACCATGTGTGCGCAGCTTTTGCTTCAGCACTTGCGCGCTTAAAAAAAACATCTCATATCGTTTTACATCATCCGTTGACAGTACGTACATCACATAGTACAGTGCAGTACGTAACCAGCCAAGCATTTACTATGACAGGGGGACGACAGAGAATGATTGAATCTGTCTTGACACAACCTCACATATTGTTTATACACGAGGGGATTAATATGGCAGACGGCATGCTAGAGGGACAACCTCACTGCTGCACTAAGCGAATTCTAGAAGATAATTCACTGAGAAAAGATCTTTATGACATCCCATTAAACGACCCAGACTTGACGTTATTCACAGATGGTGTTTCAAGGGTAATAAAGGACTACAATCAGGTTTTGCTGTAACACAGATGACTGGAACAACCTTTGACCTAAAAGTGGCAGAGAGACTTACAGGGCCTCAGTCAGCTCAACGAGCAGGCTGTGACAACTGCATTGAAATTAGCAAAAGATAAGATTGTGAACATATACACTGACTCCACGTATGCACATGTAGTATTAAAGAATGGCAAAGAAATGACTTCATGACTGCTTCAGGGACACCTATCAAACACCATCAAGACATTTTTGATTTGAAAGACGCCTTGCTGACGCCAGTAGCTGTGATAAAATGCAAGGGACATTCAAAAAATAATGATTTTGTCTCAGTAGGAAATGATTCCACAGACAAGGCCGCAAAACAGGCAGCGGGCTACAACACAACACTTCAATTGATGGTGAGCGAAGGTGAATTGGGAGACGGATAAGTAATAACTTCTGAAACAATCAAACTGTGGCAACAGAAAGCCAGTCCGGAGGAAAAGAGTGTTTGGATTTCAAGAGGTGCTGAACAGGATGGGGAAGGTATATGGCGAAGAAAAGGTAAATATATCCCATCACAGAAACAATTAAAAATTCTAATTTCTGAAGCCCATGGAATATGCCATGTTGGTGTAGACGAAACAATAAGACCTTACATGAGGCAAATTGTCAAAAGTGAACTACAGGATTGCACTGTTTGTAATAGATTCAACAGTATGCCTACATCTAAACCTCCTCCTGGCACTCACGATCCAGAAGTGACTGCTCCGGGACAAGTAATTTCAATGGATTTTACTGACATGTTAAAGCCAGTGGAAGGTTACCGATATTTATTGGTAATAGTAGATTCCTTTTCAGGATGGCTGGAGGCATATCACTGCAAATCTGAAACAGCAGAAGTCGTGGTGAAACATTTGATTAATCATTACATACCATCACATGGGTTTCCCACAAAAAATAAGTCAGACAATGGAACCCATTTCAGAAAGAAACATCTACAGGAAGTGGAAAAGGCATTAGGGCTAAAACATACGTTTGGTTCTGTATATCATCCTCAATCTCAAGGACAAGTTCAACGAATGAATAGAAATATTAAAGAAAAATTGGCTAAAGCACTGGCCTCATCAAAATTAAACTGGCTACAAGCTCTTCCTATTGCATTAATGAATGTACGAATGTCATTAAATTCGGCTAAAGGCTGGACTCCGTTTGAAGGTCACACAAACAGACCATTTCCGGCTCCTAATGTTCCGCTGGGAGAGTCGCAAATTGCAGGACCTCCAGGACTTAAACAGATAGTATCTACATTATCCAAGCTAACAAATAAACAACCAGATGTTTCTTCAGAAATAAATAATTGTGAATATGTGTGGTTAAAAGTCACTAAATGAAAATGGTGTGCTCCTAGGTGGACTGGACCATACAGAATCACAGAGAGGACTTCTTGTGCCGTTCGATTGCATAAGAAAGGCGACACCTGGTTTCATCTGTCTTCCACGAGGCCCGCTGGTTCTGGTTCGACACCCCCACCAGGGGGAGCCATCTGACAGATTCAACTGGAGAACCGCGCCTGCTCCCAGTATCCAGCAGCCTGTTCGAGGAGATTGATGTCAAGTGCTTTTTCGAAGCATTATTCCACAATTGAGTCACATTTTGGGAAGATAATCCCAGTGACCAGTTCTGAAATAAGATGACAACGCCCTTTTAAAAAAACAACAACTGACAAACCCCTTGTCATTCAAAGAACACATCACGAGATGGTTCGAAGAGGGAACACGCCACCAGCTGCTACATTGCGACAATTTTGCTCATGTTGATTGTTATGTTATTCTGGTACTTTTGGAAGCCTTTGGATGCAAATTTTAATGTAACTACAACACATCGTGTTAACCCTCACATTTGCCCCTTCCACTGAAATTTTTTTAATGAATCAAATTGTTCTTTAATGCCATATGACTGCTAAATTACCCCCTCTCCTGCTACACTTATTTCTAAACTCCCCACACAATCATTGCTTAAATGTTGCGCCAGTCGTTCGCAACATCCGAAGAAGATCCCGCTGGAATTTTTCTCTAACAATTGTTTTTTAAGGTTTAAATGTCTGTTTTGAACTCTTTGGAGTTCAATTGATGGGTTGTTGACATTTAACTGTTTCAATTTATATTTTAACTGTTTCAATTTATATTTTAAATGTTTTGAATTTAGTTATACATGTGTAAAAGTAGATATTACTATGTTAACTCAGTCACCAGATGTGTAGGAGAGGATGTGATAAGGATTGCTTTGATCTCATCTCTGTTTGAAGTCTCCTCTCTGTTCCCGGAACAACAGAGGGGGCTAAAAGATTCTGTGACTTATCGGGAGAATGTTGAGGTGCTGAGCGCTTCTGCTCCTCAGGTCGTCCTGTCGTAAAATCTGATAGGGTCCAGAGTCTCTCTACATCAAAGACTCTGGTCGGGAAGTCCTTTTTTTTGTCACAACTCTGCTATAGGTTCAAAGGAGAGCGGGTCTCAATGTAAGAACTTTTGTATAAAGATGCTAAAGATTCATCATCCAACACATACTGGAGCTGATCACCATTTTTAGTGAGGTTGTCGTTGTGTCTTTTCAAAGCTTTTAAAATAAAAAACTTGCAAGGAACTTCTTCATCGATCTCATTTATAATTTATTTGAACACGCAATAGATTACAAAATCCAAGTAATCTATCAAAGGACACTGATTCAAGTCCCGCAACAGACATAACATAAATGTAAAAATGTCAACTAATCGTTGGCGAAATGCTAGTTCTGTCGCGTTAAGGCATGGTCACCATCACCTCAGCCCTGCTGCACTACTTTCACTGTATCACTCCTGTATGTAAACAGAGCAGAAGAAAAGCAATGTGACATCAAACATTGCGTATCAATATTTTGTAATGAAACTCAAGATCATACTTCTGCTCTGCCCACAATTAAACTAATTCGCTGCCATTGACGACTATAGACGTCAAAAGATCGATTTTTACTGTGCTGGCAGTGAATGAGTTACGAAGAAACATGGTGGCCCTTAAGGGTGAAAGAAGTCACTTAGACCCTTTTACAATAATTAATTAGACAGAGCTGCAGTTCAAAAGTAATCAATTTCTTTTTCTCCCTCTGATTGAGCACACATTTAGCTTTAATTATATTATAACTTGAACTGTCTGTTACAACTACAGTATTCAGTGGAGAGCAGATCAACAAACAGCAATGCTATAATTGGACAGTCAGTAGGGAGGAGAACAAAAATACCCTTCCCATCATTAACAACCTTCTCTGCTTTTATTCTACTTAACACTGGATGGTTGTTCAATTTTAGCAGAATTGCTCCCATAGAATGACCCATGCTAAACGTTTCAGGCATTGTGTAAAAGCTTGCAGTTACTTCGTGCTTTTGACACATCGAAACTACGCTCATACTCCAAGCACATCTCCTTATAAATGCGGACTGATTCTCTATACACCATCCATTCACCCCTCTGTACATCTATTTATCAGGTCTACATGCATGCAAAAGCATTTTTCTCACTCTCTGTCACCCAAAAGCTATCTTAGACGCTTGCTTTTGAAGTGTTGTTCTCTGTGTCCTGGAGAGCCAGAAACTCTTGCATTCTGCAGCCCACATCACTGAACAAATCCGTCAGGGAGAACAGGACAGTTGGGGGGACATTGCCTTTTCAACAGCTCAATTTTCAGTCTGTTCACATCAGTTCACTGGCCTGAAGCGTCTTCTTGACAGTCAATGTCAGCAACTCAGCAAGTGCAAGAAGCTTAAAACGACAAAGGGCAAAACTTTTTATTGATGTTCGCGACTGAAGCAATTTGTTCTTTACATGCACACAGCAGAGAATAGAGTTAACCATGAAATCAATATGATCAAGCAAAAACGTTTTGCATATCTGTTGTAATCAGTTCAATACAGCTTGAGCCTCCTTGGTTTGGTAGACTGCGATAATGTTTATTTCACAAGAGAAAAAGAGGAAGCCAGGTGGTGGGAGAAATGACCACATCCAACCTCTTCTCTGAGCAACGTTAACTAAAGTTGTACACAACCAGTAATAGCTGCTGTTGTAGTGATATATTTTCCTTTCACACAACAAACTTGTTGGCATAATAAGACATACAGGTCACCTGTATTGAATGTCGAATAAGGGTGGGTATCAATTCTAATTTCCTCAATCGATTCAATTTCGATTCACAAGAGTTTGGTTTGATTTGATTTCTATTTTTTCAGATTTGATTCGATTCACTTCAAATCAAACCAAAATTGATTGGTGTTGGAACATCAAATTCTTCTTAAAATATCAAGGATATGATAAAAATTCCACCATTCATTTCCAAATTTTTGTGGAGGCAGCAACTGGTTAAATGATTTAGTTTATTAATGAAAGTAAAGCCTGGTTCTCACGGCAAAATTTTCTTTTACTTCCAAACTGTGAGATACGACGCCGTATTTGTCAGTAAGGTGGGGGCTTTAGGACCCAGATGCGGGAAGGCAGGGCAAGGAGGCAGAGGTGCAGTCCAAAAAGACGTTTTAATATCTAATCAAAAAAAAAAACCGAACTTCAAAATACAAAATAACCTGAACTAACAAAACAACTAAGGACGTGGAACCGGCACGGAGTCCGGGAGTTGCCGCGGAGCCGGCACGGGGGCCGGGAGCTGCCGCGGAGCCGGCACGGGGGCCGGGAGCTGCCGCGGAGCCGGCACGGAAACCTGGGGCTGACGCGGAGCTGATATGGGATCTTGGGGCTGACGTGAAAACGGGACGGAAACCTGGGCCTGACGCGGAGCTGATATGGGATCTTGGGGCTGACGTGAAAACGGGACGGAAACCTGGGCCTGACGCGGAGCTGATATGGGATCTTGGGGCTGACGTGAAAACGGGACGGGATCTTGGGGCTGACGTGAAAACGAGACGGGATCTTGGGGCTGACGTGAAAACGAGACGGGATCTTGGGGCTGACGTGAAAACGAGACGGGATCTGGGGGCTGACGCGGAGCCGGCACGGAGTCTGGGGGCTGACGCGGAGCCGGCACGGAGTCCGGGGGCTGACGCGGAGCCGGCACGGAGTCCGGGGGCTGACGCGGAGCCGGCACGGAGTCCGGGGGCTGACGCGGAGCCGGCACGGAGTCCGGGGGCTGACGCGGAGCCGGCACGGAGTCCGGGGGCTGACGCGGAGCCGGCTCGGAGACCTGAGGCTCCGACGGCCGACGTGGCTCGGAGACCTGAGGCTCCGACGGCCGACGTGGCTCGGAGACCTGAGGCTCCGACGGCCGACGTGGCTCGGAGACCTGAGGCTCCGACGGCCGACGTGGCTCGGAGACCTGAGGCTCCGACGGCCGACGTGGCTCGGAGACCTGAGGCTCCGACGGCCGACGTGGCTCGGAGACCTGAGGCTCCGACGGCCGACGTGGCTCGGAGACCTGAGGCTCCGACGGCCGACGTGGCTCGGAGACCTGAGGCTCCGACGGCCGACGTGGCTCGGAGACCTGAGGCTCCGACGGCCGACGTGGCTCGGAGACCTGAGGCTCCGACGGCCGACGTGGCTCGGAGACCTGAGGCTCCGACGGCCGACGTGGTTCGGGGACTTTGGACTTTGGCTGACGTGGTTCGGGGACTTTGGACTTTGGCTGACGTGGTTCGGGGACTTTGGACGACGTGGTTCGGGGACTTTGGACATCGGCTGACGTGGTTCGGGGACTTTGGACATCGGCTGACGTGGTTCGGGGACTTTGGACATTGGCTGACGTGGCACGATAGGGACTTGAGGCTGCGGAGCCGGAGCCTCATCAGCCTGCCACCATGGGGAGTGAGGAGCAATAGGGAGAATATAACCCGAGGATACCGAGAGTGAAGGATCGTGACGTAAACTAACGGGAGTGGGTAAGGAACCAGGTAAAGGGGAAACTATGTCATGACGTGGCGGTAACGGTGGGCTATGAGGTGCACGCGATGGGGACCGGTGTGGTGAACACGGCGGAGACCCAGGTGAGGAGGGGTGACATGACCCGGTGTCAAAATAATCCCTAAATGAAAACTGTGAAGAAAACATGTGGGGAACTAAGCTGGTGAAAAAGTCCAATTCGGAGTCAGATTCGGAACTGTAATCCGTAAGTGTATTAATGGGAAAGGGACCTTCATTTTCATCATCGGAGATGTCAGAGTCTAAAAAACATTGAGGCGACAAAATGGTGTCGTAGGGCAGAGACTTGAGTGCGTTTTGCTGATCGCGTGAAAGGGGAAGAGAAGACAAATACCGCGAAAAGGAGCTTACTTGGATGGAATGGGATTGGATGACAGGCTGATGGTGCTTCCGTGTCGGCCGACGACGAGCCGGTCGCTTACGGAAGCTTCCCGCTGGGTCTGATCTTGGTCGGTTCATTCTGTCAATAAGGTGGGGGCTTTAGGACCCAGATGCGGGAAGGCAGGGCAAGGAGGCAGAGGTGCAGTCCAAAAAGACGTTGTAATATCTAATCCAAAAAAAAACCTAACTTCAAAATACAAAATAACCTGAACTAACAAAACATGACAAAACAACTAAGGCGAGACTAACAACATGACATGGATCCTGATCAGGAGAAGAGGTCAGCGTGACGTGGCGAAAGACTTACGACAGTTGCAACAGCAAAAATGAACCGACACAGACAGGGGGGAGACAACCGACTAAATACACCAACACTAATGACATGACAAGACACACCTGGCTGAGGGCACTGATTGGATGACACATGAGGGTAATGGGGAAAGGTGGACACAATCAGGGTTGACACAGACACCACACGAGGAAGGGAAAGTGACCAGAAACGAGAGGAGTCAGACTTTTCACAATAAAACAGGAAATGACAAGACAAGGGGAAAACACAAGGAAAACATGACAGGGAGTAAACAAGACTGAAAAATAAACATGACAGTATTAGGGCCATATATATATATATATATATATAATTTTATATAATAACAATAATAATAATATAAAAAAATCTCTCAAATTTGCCACTTAACAAAGTGGAAAATTTGCGAATTTATAAAGTGACAAATTTGCGAGTTTTTTTTCTTGCAGATTTGCGAATTTTTTCTTAAAATATAACCCCCCCTTTGAAAAAAAATATATACTGTATTTATATGTGGACCTAATGCGCCGTATTGAGAGACCCCACATGTGACAAGAAGAAATCACGGGAGTAACAGTTTTGAATGTGCAGTGTGTGGTGTGCAGCCACACGGCACAATTAACACATCACACATGAACCAATTTTATTCATGAATGTTTTCTGGCTGGATAGGTAATCTCGCAAAATCTCTCGAGATTAAATGCAATTTTGGAGCAAACAAACATGGAGGACCAGTCACGATACTTCGTGGTTTGTTTTTAGCAGAAAAATCGACATAAAAAGGATAGGTGTTGTTTAAAGGAGATTAAACAGCGCAAGCACGGACTTTCTGTTGCATCATTACTGTTTTGATTTTGGATTCCCCACCGTCTTTCTCGCCGCCTCGCTTTCTGATTGGCTGCACGTCACCGTCAACCATCTGCATGCTTTTTTATCCTCGGGGCACAACACCCATGGTGCAAAGTCGGGCCAAAACAATCCAACATGTTGAATATCCTTTATTGGAGATCGGAACGGCCCAAACGACTTTAGGATTATCTATTAAAATAATCTTTGGGATATTGGCGCATCCTTACGATTGTCGGGAGGGGAAATTCGTGGCTAAAATTGGGCCAATTCTCCTGCCGTTAACACATGTTACACAAACATTGACATCAGCAAGGATGACATGAAAATATTTTTAGAATTCTAATTCAATAATTGTAAAAAAGATTCTGACTGGTCTTAAAGTGCAATAAGACAGGTATTTCATAAATGTAAGAAAATACTTTTAAATGCATCTACAGCAAATTTCAAGAAAACAGCAAGATACGAAAAAAGAATTGGCCTTCAAAATTCTATTTTCTGATGAATTTATGGGAAAAAGAGATATTAAAATAATCGATTCATGGTTTTCTGAATCGATATCAGGCTCAAAAAGAAAAATCTATATAAATTATTCGACTGTTCTTTTAAACTCATTCCTAATGTCAAATCTGCTAAACAGAACAGGTGAAGAAGAAAAGTTGAACCAAACCTTGCATTTTTTTGTGGGACACTTCTTTCATAGTAGCAAAGCAGCAGGACAATGGGTGTTAAGTAAAAAGAAATGTAGGAAATAAAGCGTAGGAATGTACCAGAAATTAAGTCATGTTAATGGAATGGCCTTCACATTAAGTATTGTTATTCACTCACTAACATTGAAACTTTGTTCTTATTGTCTTAACATATGCATTAGAAAATAGATGAATAGATATTAACAGGGGACAACTTATCATATGTTTGACCGCAGAGTTTCTACAATACCATCAACTTACCAAAAAAATAAAATAAAATAATAATCAACCAATATTTTTTATAGACTTAATTTGAAGAGTATTAAAACGTTTAAAATATGCCTCACTTAATTTAGAGACAAAAAAACAGCAAAGCGCTCCATCACAGTGAAACCAATAACTGAAATCAGTTCACCCTAATGAAATTCTGGTCATGGTTGTGTGCAGTCAGCCAAATACATTCTTCCCACCAAATGACAAATTTAACAATGGATTGTCGTAAATAGGTTCTTAAAATAAAGTGACAAAGTGCCTTTTACTCAGGAAAGTCAACTATTAATTAGTTTAATCACCTTTTCCACTCTCACTCAGTCTTGTTAGCAGATTTTACTGCTGATGTTAGAAAATTGCAATTCTGAGTAAGGACTCTAAAGTCAGAATTTATTCTGCTAATTCCAGTAAGTGCCTCTTCCTTATATCTGAATGTCTTTAAAAATAATAATAATAATGCAAGCTTGTCTAATTTTACAGTGAAGCATCTTGCATCAATAAAATTATTTTTTTGAAATTGAAGTCCTCTATTAATTGTGTTTGTTCACCCTGATTGTTCCCTGTGGATTATTGCATCAACTGATTCATAGTCTCACCTTCTCTCCTGTTGACCTTTGCGTAGACCGGTCCATGGCTACCAGACAGCTGTGAGGAGCTTCGGAATGATGAGTGGGGTAGATTAGACACCAGAGTGCTGTCACACACATCTGTTGATGAATCAAAAAGGCGGGTTGACCAAAAACCATTCACTGGTTACTTTCAGGTCACAATGCTTTCTCACTGAAGCATGAGACATAGTTTGCAACCTATGTAAATATTGTAGCGTAAACTGTATGGCAGTGTGAGTCAGTCAGCATTTATGTATTTCTTTCATAAATGACAATCATCTTTCAAAGAATGAAACTATTTAAAATCAAAACCAAATCAGTGTAATCATAATGAAATTGAAGTCTCGTGGCGCTCTACACACAAACACACACACACACACACACCGTCCAAGTCATTGCAAATGTGTGACAAATAACTCATGCCCTATTCTATTTCCTAAGCCATCTGCTAAAATTGGATTGGAATACTTTACATACGTGTTCACTATTTATTCAGTTTTACTAAATGGTAAAAAATAAAATAAAATCACTGTCTCAATAAAGAAAGCTAGCTTGTCCTTTTTTTCTCTTGCCTTATTCAATTTTAAAGAGGAAAGCATTAAAATGTCCCTATGAATAGATTGTAGTCAGTAAACAAAAAAAACGTAGCATATACAGCGTTGGTTTAATATAAAATTATGAGCAATTTTACATTGTCTGGTTTATGACTGATCGACTATGATTACATTTTATCCCTAAAAAAATGTATTAAACTCACAGAATGAGACTGTCAACCATTATTTTAATGGACTACAAAGAATTTGCACAACTTCTCAACTTAAGAAAGCACTCTGAATATGGAAATCGGTCCTTATGCTCAGCACCACATTTCCGGTGGGAACACATATAAGGTAAAGGTAAATTCCACTGATTGTCACACCCAACTAAGTGGGGGCGAAATTCGTTCTCCGCATTTGACCCATCCCCTGAGGGAGCGGTGAGCAGCAATGATTGCGCTCGGGAATCACATGGTGATCTACTCCCCCAATTCCAACCCTTTATACTGAGTGTCAAGCAGGGAGGCAATGGGTCCCATTTTTATAGTCTTTGGTATGACCCGGATTGAACCCACAACCTCCCAGTCTCAGGGCGGACACTCTACCAAAAGGCCACTGAGTTGATGCAGGCCGATAGGATTTTTCCTAGTTCAAAATAAGTGAGGCAGAGGTGGTACCATCGTGAGTCATGACTACTGATACCAGGTAATTAAAAATTATATGAATAAAAAGTTGCCATTAATTTCATGCAATTTTAAGAAAAAATAATATATTGGGACATATATAGGACTTTATTTAAAATTATCTGCCATTTTTGGGTTGGGAATTTTATGCACTAATGGTTATCGGTATTTAGTATCAGTATCGTTGACTACTCAAGAGTCGAGTATCGGTATCAGTCGGGAGAAAAAAGTGGTATCGAACATCCTTAATCCTGAATTAGCACCATGACGTGCATGTAGGCTATTCTGTACATTCAACTGACTCACTTTCTTTTTCAGGGAACATAATTTAAGTTAAGACTTCCTATAGGAATATGACTATCACCATGTTAAAGGGACAGTAATGTGAAAAATCTACTTTTTGGAGCTTTTAGCCATGTTAAAATGCTAATTCTTCACCAAAAACATCACCAAAGAGGTGTTTTTCTCCATTCGCCCATCAATGAGAAATTCTAGGTCATTCTGCTCTCCAAGCACCAGCCCTTCCCAACACGAGAAAATGAGCGGGAGCTCCCTCTATGACATCATCAGGTGCAAACCCACCCCCGCACCGCCTATGCGGACTAAACACACGCCCATTTTTTCTGAGACCTCCGTGCTCGCAGGATAGTGATACTAGTAGACCTTATCAGTAAACGTTACGTCCAAATAAATTAAAAGCAATCAATTATCCTTCACATTTGCAATGCCAATGGGCCGTCTTAAATTCCCAGATTCTGTGGCTTACACTTGTGTAAACTCCAAGTAAAATTATTGTGCTAGTCAGCCTATCTGAACAAACGGCGTAGTGGTTAGTGCGCTTGCCCTGTAAGCAAAAGGTCCTGGGTTTGCGGTCCAGAGAAAGCAAGGTAAGCCCCCGTGTCGTTCCTAAAGGGACGATAAAAACTTTTGAATGCGCCTGGTGAATGACGAGAGCACGGCGTGAGGGAGGGTGACTCTACCGATCACATCTTGTTTCTTTAGGAACCCTACGAGGCTTAACTTACTTTCTTTATAGGCGTTTCACATTGCTCGACAGAGAGTCTGCCGCAATACGTCACTACGCACTCAATGTGTTGCAACGTAAATAACAATGGCGTACGTCCAAATAAAGTTTCTAAACTGGAAATGATTGAACCTTATTTACAATTTCAAAACTTTTCACCCTAATTTAACTCCAGTGAATGAATGACCCGGAGGTGACCGGGCAGCGGTGTGTGCACATGCAATTTTTTTTTTTACTACAATATTAAAAAAAATAAAAATATACACTCGTCCATATTAAATTGTAAATATAGTTTAGTGTTGTTTTAAAACACTATTATTTTTATATATATATATACTGTATTTTTATGACTTTGGCGACAGCTGGAGGGTAACTCTGCCTTGCTTGCGTAAGAACAGGAAATGAGTGTGTGCGACGGAGTTGCTCCGTGATTTGTTCCGTCTTCTGTATTTGCTTCAGGTCTTTCCTGTGCTATTGATATAGCGCCTCCACAGTGGCACAACGCTGCAACTGCAGTCAAAATACATTGCTGCCTAGCTCAATCAACACAGCTGAGCGCTGTGTTGAGCGATATCAGGCTGGGGGCGGTGCAAAATTAGTAGGAGGCGGGTGCTTCCAAATTTTTTACACAGAAAAAACCCTGTTTACATCCAGCCTTTACACCTGAATGCTGGAAGAGAGCCAGCAGGTGCTAGATACAGATAGTGAATTGAGGAGGCACTGTGAACACTTAACGTCTTTGTCTTGTCATGTGTCTGTGCCATTGGTGTGTGTCCTTGGCAGGAAAAAAACAGATAAAAGAGAAAAAAAAGGTTTTCTCACTGGAGTCATGACACTTATAAGATGAGTGACAGGAAAAATTAGGCCTAAAGGAAGCAGCCTACAGGGAAATTGGACTAAAAGATTGCTGTACTTGCAGAAAAACAGTCTGCAACTTTTCCAGGCATTTATAAAGCGGAGCTGGAAGGAATTCAATGATTCACTTTGAAACCCTTCACTGATGGGAGAATAGAATTGAGCAATTAAGACCAACACTTACAAGTTTATGTAACATGACAATACAGGAGGCGTATGTCGGGGAGATTAATTTTCAGTAAATAGCAAAAATACATCGCTTGGACAAAAAATTTAAATTTTGAGATTTAAAAAACAAAAACAAAACCTTAAGGTCTCTATTTTAATTTCCCCACAGTACAAAAGTTTACATTTTTGTCTAAGTTTATAAAAATCGTATCACATGATCTTCTAAGAGCACGTACGGCTGTGTTGCATAAATATACAGTGCATCTTGTTATTCAACACAGTTGTGCATGCGTCTGGCTTCTGTCGATTTCGTGTTGAGGGACACATTATGGTGTTAGCGACTTTTATTGGTTGGTATGTCAGTTCATATAAATCATTTGTGAATGACATTAGAGGCGATCGCCAGTTTGCTTTGGAACAGGTGCCCGAGCTAACAGCTCGGCTAAAAACATGCCCTATTTTCGACATAGATTGTCTACAAAATTATTTATTTTTATAAATTTAGACCAAAATGTAAACTTTTGTACTGCTGGGAAATTGAAATAAAAGCCTAAGGGGGTTATTTTTGGACAAATTTCAAAATTGACATTTTTGTTGATGTATTTTTGCTATAATATAAAATAATAATATAAAAAAAAGCTCATCCCCGCAACATATGCCTGATTTTGTGAAAACACATTATTTATATGTGAAGGGTCCTCATGTGCCCCAAAAAATCTAAATTGAGATATTGATATATTTGAATTCTGCACTTAATTCTCTTTAAAATAATATATAATACATGAACATACCGCATAAATTGATAAAGTTACAGCAGTTTTAATGTTGGAAAGTAGAAATCGCTAGTTTTGAGAAAAACAGGCTTAAAGTTTTGGTACTTGCATCTTTCAAATGTCCATGGCAACCAGTACCTTAGAAAAAAGATGTGAACCTGACATTTTCAGGAACTGTTCAAATGAAAAGTCAGTGAAAAGTCAATTCCAATTGCAGATGAGGCCATCGTTCAAGATGTGAACCCTTTAAAAGTTTTGGAAGTTTGACCTCTCAACAGATGAAATCAGCCTCAACTTTGAAGATTGCATTCAGCTTACAATTCATCTTCTGAGGCATCAGCCAAAGCTTGGTTATTTTGTTGTTGCTCCTTGTGGTATTTCCTTGAGGTCTTAATACCGCAGTGAGTATTTTGAATTAATAATTTTGTGTGAATTAAAAGATTATTTGCAATTTGGTGAGGCCTGTGATAAGTACTGGTAAGTTTATTGATAACATCATGGATGTCTCAAATGCTTTTGGTCACATAAAGAAAATGAAAATGTTATGATGATTAGTCCCCCCCAACCCACCACCATATGGAGCCACAACACTGACAATGAGATTTGGTATTGAAAAAAAAGTCATTGTGGAAAAAGCTGCATTGACATTGAAACAAGTATTGGCATTCTAAAAGGTTGTATTGAAAAATAAAATACAGACATTAAAAAAATAAGGCAGCACGGTGGCTGACTGGTTAGCACGTCCGCCTCCCAGTGCAGAGGATGTGAGATCGAGTCCGGGCTTCGGCCTTCCTGGGTGGAGTTTGCATGTTCTCCCCGTGCTTGCGTGGGTTTTCACCGGGTACTCCGGTTTCCTCCCACATTCCAAAGACATGCATGGCAGGTTAATTGAACACTCCAAATTGTCCCTAGGTGTGATTGTGAGTGTGGTTGTTTGTCTCTGTGTGCCCTGCGATTGTCTGGCAACCAGTTCAGGGTGTACCTCGCCTACTGCCCGAAGCCAGCTGGGATAGGCTCCAGCACCCCCTGCGACCCTTGTGAGGAAAAGCGGCCAAGAAAATGGATGGATGGATGGACATTAAAAAATACAATTTTCTTTAAGCTTATTTTTTTCTATTATGATGTCTTTTTCAATGCCAATCTGCAGATTTTTTTTACACTCTCTGTATTTCCCCGAGTGTCACAGGTTTTCAGTTTCAACTCTCTGGTTTTCAGTTTCACTTCTCTTTTTATCAGTTCAAACTTTTTGGCAGTGTTTTAACGTGGAGGGACGGGAAGGGGTGGGGTTGGGGGCGGGGCTTTGAACACGAGAACACATTCCAGCTTTTCAGGAGAGGAGAGAGGAGAGCGCGCCTTCTGTCGGCTAAAGGCAATACCTGAATTCCCTGTGGCAGAAAATCAGAGACTCATGGATACAAGTGTGTGTGTGTATATATATATATATATATATATATATATATATATATATATATATATATATATATATATATATATATATATATATATACACATTATTATTATTATTATTATTATCATATCTGACCTATTGTGTGGAAATCTGGGCAAACACATATAAAACAAATACCGATCCTGTTTTCAAACTGCAAAAAAGAGCCTTAAGAATTATTAATCGATCAAAATATACAGAACCAACTCATTTTCTATTTATTAAATCAAATACAATTTAATTTTACGACTTAGTTGAATTTAAAATAGCACAAATAATGTATAAAGTACACAACAATCTTCTCTGCCACAGTACTCAGAAGCTATTTGAAATTAAAGAGAGTCCTTATAACATAAGGGGTACAAGTGTCCACAAAAAAATAAAAACAAGAATAAATATTAAGCAAAGGTGTGTTTCTGTCAAAGGTGTTAATTTGTGGAATATTTTTTAACTGACCTGAAAAGATGTCAGTCACTTGCTGAATTAAAAAAAATTTAAAGCAAAATTTAAAAAAATTAATGAATCAGACATGAGCTGTTAAAATTGTACATATGCTGTAATTTCTTTGGATGTATCGGTATGAGTGTAATGAAAATTGTATATGTGAGTATGAGGATATGATTCATAAATGTATTATGGTTTATGCCTTTGAATTTCATGTACATATGTTGCTGGCAAATGTGCGTATGTTAAAGTGCACTTGTATATATGACTAGGTTTATAGATTTTTCTTTTGTTAACCTTATTATTGTATCAATATAAAACGAATAAGGGAAAGGACTAGATCAGTTTTTAACTTCCTACCCCTTTTGAACATATAAACTCTTTTCTTTCTTAAAAGGCATAAAGGTGCTCCCTTACTTGGACGACTGGCTAATATGCGCTCCGTTCAAGGATCAGGCAATCCGAGACAGGTCTAGGCTTCTACATCATGTGTCACGACTTGGGCTCAAGGTCAACCTGGAAAAGTCCTCTCTTGTTCCCTCAGCAGACTCTGTTCATCGGAATGTCGTTGGACACCACCTCCATGACAGCTCGACCGTCCCCACGGAGGGTCGACAATGTGCTACATCTCATCTCTCTCTTTTGTGCCAATGGGATGCTGCCGTATGTCCTTTTTCTACATCTGCTAGGCAAGTTAACGTTCCTGACGGCACTTGTTCCATTGGGTCTGCTGTCGCTGCAACCATTGCAACGGTGGGTGCTCCGCTTCCGGCTCAACCCGCTGCTGGACCATCTGAAGCGTCTCCGAGTGTCCAGCCGGTTCATGGGTGCTCTCGCATCTTGAGGTCGGTGGTCTGTTCTATTAGCGAGTCCCGTTGAGGGTGGTACCCACACGTCACGAAGTGGTTACCACCGATGCCAGCCTGTGTAGATGGGGAGCAGTTTGGCAACACAGGACGGCTCAAGGCCTGTGGTCTGCAGGGGACAGATCAATGTGTTGGAGCTGCGGGCTGTGCATCTGGCTCTCATTCGTTTTCTACCCTTCGTGGTAGGGCGTCATGTCCTGGTAGAATCGGACAACACCTCTACTGTGTATCACATCAATCATCAGGTCGGGACAAGGTCCACCCAGCTGCTACGGGCCTTATGGAGGCTTCTCAGATGGGCCGCCCCCCGTCTTGCCAGCCTGCGGGCCATGTTTCTTCTGGGCATCGTCAACCATTCGGCGAATTCCTTCTCCCGCCGTCGTCCGTCATAGGGGGTTTGGCGTCTCCACCCGGTGGTAGTGAGCGCCATTTATATCCGCTTTGAAAAGGCGACAGTGGATCTTTTTGCCTCCGAGGAGTCCACTCCCTGTCCCCTCTGGTTTTCCCTGAAGGAACAGAGCAGCCTAATGGAATGGAATGCCGTGTGTGGCTGAAAGGAGGCGGGGACAGAGGAAACCAAGTTTTATTGTGAAAAACCTGCCACCGACCAGGTTTGATTCATAGACAATGTTGCTATGGTAACTGAACGAGAGCTTAAATTACCTCTTTTTATGAAACAGGCTAGAGTTACCTCTTTTCCTCTGGTTTTGTTTACCTCCCTTCCTGAAACGGAAGACAGAGAGTTCCCCAAATTTCAGGGTTTCTTGACTCAGGGTTTTCACTAAACCTCCTTTGTGAAATAGACCCCAGGTGTGAATGATGACCTCAGCAGAATGTGGCTGATCGTTTGCCCAATAACAAGTCATCTTATATACTGTAATGACAGGGCCCGTTGATGAATGGCTTTGTTTACGGGTGACTTCTATTTACAGGGAGCCGGCCTTGGCCAAATATAAAATCCCACAGGTTGCAAAGTGCAGATGGATTGACTGCAGATCTTTGTCACTTTTATTGCTTAACTACTTGCTGTGGATTAATGAATCAAGATTCATGACAAGCGGCTCCAGACTTGCCCCACCACCTGCTGGTACCTGCTACATAACCTTGACTTAATCACAACCTCCTTTTTACTCCACTTGTACAAAACACATTGTCAGAATGACACCAAGATGGGAAAGGTGATTTATCCACTACTTATCCCAGATCTCATTAACGCATAAAGGATGGGGCAGGGGCTTCTGAAATCTCCAGCACATTCACAGCAAATTGATTTTATTCAGAAGTTTATGATCCTGTGGGGCAATACACCAGCTCTTTGAAAAATTATAAATTCTGATGGGACAGACTGTTTGCATGTGAAGCAGGAAGCTAAACTCAAATTTTAATCAAACCCTCATGCAGCATATTCAACTTTCTTGCATTGGAGTGAAAATGAATTTTCAGCCGTCGAAGAAAATAAACTGCTGATTTAAGTAGCCCCTTCAACCTCAGCTATTTATATAATCAGAACCCACAGCTCATTTTCTCAGCCAATTGATGAAGCACTCTGCTAGACACCCATAAGGGAAGTAATCAGTATGGGGATAAAGTGATACTGTTGGTAATATTTGAGATCATGCGCAACAACCTGCTATGCAGACCTGTCGCAGATCAAAGGATATGCATAGTTTGAGGTGTCTTTGAGCAATGCACCAAACCATTAACCATTTCAGCTATCACATTGTTTGCCAGGCCCACATTTTTTGTCCCAAAAATGATTGCCGTTCAAACTGAAACTAAAATATAATTGACATTTTAACAAGACTAAAGTAATCTACACATCAGCTGTATGAAACACTCAGGCTGCATTGACAAAGTTCATCAAAGGGCTTTTGCACTTGACTATCAAAACTCTTTAAACGGGAAGTCAATCTCAAAATGTTCTTTAAAATAATTTGTTCTATGCAGCCCCATCAGACTAAACACGGTATTGCATTTGTGGAATATGAGTTGAGCAGCAAAATGCACTTTTTTTTTAAAAAAAAATCCATGTAAGGGGGGCAGACATTTTGCCACTTGTCATCGACTGAAAATGACATCACAGTTGCTCAGCGCTCAGACCAATCACGGATCAGCTTCAGAAAACAAGGGAGCTGTGGTTGGTTGCACTGTAGCTGAATCATATTTGATTGGGGGGTGGGCAAAGATGCCGGTCAACATCCAGCGATTACTATTCGTATGGTGCAACAATTAATTTTATCGACCAAGGGACGCCGTTTGGAAAACTTTGGAAAATGGCCAGTCTCTGTTTGTCACATGCTTGCTGGTCAAGCAACAAGGCGCATTCAGGGTGCTTTCACAATGTAGGAACTCAAACACAGACGACGCTGTTCGGATCATTTATTATTTTTCTTTGATTATACTGTTTTTGTGATCATGATAAGTCAAAACCACATCACGATTTTTTTAAATTATTGCCCAGATTTTGTAATACCTTTTCACGGTAATACAGATGTATTTTGGGGAGAAGGGGGCTACTTTTAATGTATATTCCCAATTTCCCATATATGCTAGCGGTACGCTGCATAATGTTATTTATTTATTCATTTATTTACCGGCCAAAGAAGGGCTGGAGAGCGACTGGAGAACAGCGGGTGCATGCGGGACCGGGCACAGAACCTGTCCACCTCGGCAGTCAGGCTGTTCATGGCTGAAGTCAGTTTTTGCAGAGCGTCCTTCACTGCAGCAAGGGTCTCTCGGGCAAGCATTTCTCCCTGAAAAAGCAAAGCCTGGTGCAATGCTTTTGCTGGGTCCATTTCTGGTTGGATCATTCTGATAGGTGTGAGGTATTGAGGACCCAAATACAGGAAGCAGTGAAGGAGGTCAGGCGTGCTCACAAAAATGTTTAATCAACAAAACAGAAAAAGAAGACTAAGCTTACTATCAAAAACAAAACAGATTCAAAGAAACAAACACTCAGACTAAATTTACATAAACAGGATTACCAGGACGAGGAGCGAAAGCAAACAAAATTATAAAACAAGAGCTGAGCAGAAACCAGGAACTAAATATAAGCAAAGCAACGAGACAATGAGAAACAGCTGGACACGACACAAGTGGCTGAAGGATCTGATTGGTAGACAAGGGCTGACAAACAGGTGGACAAAACCATATTGAGAAAGACATAACATGAAGCAAAACCAAATACGAAACCAAACAAATACAGATCATGACATATAGTGACCTTTTTGCCACAAAATTGTCAGGAGCGGATTGTTGGGGAGGGGGCGGTGGTACTGGACGGTGGTATGGGTGGCTGGGTGGGGGGTGCTGGGGTTGGCTGGTTGTGTGGGGTTTTGGGGGCCGGGGGGCGGGTGCTGTGAAATAATGAGCACAAACTCACACGCACTGACATATTCACACACGCACACACACACTCACGTTCACACACACAATAAAAGAGAGAGCAATCATGATGACATGTTGAATCGGTAAGATTACAGAATGAACAATACTGAGCTCTCTCTCTCCAAAAAAGATGTCATTGTCATTATCATTTAAATTGTAAAAAAATAAAATAAAATAAAAAAAAAACAAGAAGAAAGAAAATAAAAGAAAAAGGTTTTGTTGTGTGTGTTAGTCCGTGGGGTAAAAAAAGAAAAGAAAGTGAAAGTGGAAAATCACTGATTAGGGCTCAACAGCTAATTATGGAAAAGATCCATATGTTACAATAGCGGTGAAATCCATTGACAGTGTTGCAGTTGGAGTATTTGATGAAAATGAGTATGTCACGTCATGTCATGTCAGACAGAATATGGATCTGATCACTCCTATTGAAAGATCATCAATATGATCTCAATATTAACTCACTCGCACTCTCTGCCCTGTTTGCTGAGTGCAAGTGCATCATATCTGAAATCATCATATCATTTTCAATTCTCCATATAATTGCACTGTTTTAATATAAACTGGTATTTTTTTTTTCTTAACGGCAACAGGTCAAGGTGCTGAGAAAAATCTCTGAGGAAGCTGAATGTGAAAATAACATGCACTCTTTACTACACGTGAAATTAATTAGTTCTTGTTGAAGCAAAAGAAAATCTACATTTTCATGTAGAAATTTGGGACAATGTCATTTATTCAATAGCTCGTCATTCAATAGTTTGTTGCCTCTTTAAACAACCAATATAGTTGAGAAAGACCAACACTTATTTATGCTTACAAACTCCTCTCATCCTCCATCATATCTATCACTCCCCTAAACAAATAATAAATAATAATAAAAATAACTTTTCAAGATAACAATCTGAATAAACACTAAGTTAGATGTATGCATGTTGTTTTTTTCTTTTTTTCTTATTTTCTTCCCAAACCTACAACTGACACAGTTAGGTAAAAACTCTCGAGGGCATTGGGCTGAGCACGTACTGTACATCTCCAAAAATAAATGACGAGGATATTAAGTATACAGGTATGTACTTAACTATAACTCTGCGATGCCCCTTTGTTTATCACTGTTTTTTCTAATATGAAAAACTTTTTGCAAACCATTAAAAAAGAATGCTTCCATGAAAGGAATTAAATTGATTTGAATGTTTGTTTTGTACCCAGTTACATTTGCTTCTTTGATGTATGGCAGGAGAAAGATAGAATTCACACATGTAGTCATCACTTTGGACATTCTTGACATTACAGGTGAGATAATACATCAGATGGTGTATAAATGCTTGAAGTATAAGCATTTGAAGATTTCAAGTTCCTTTAATTGATGTATTTTTCTTACATACACTAAAAAAAAACGTATCAAAACAGATCAGGTGGAAACTAGAAGGACTGCTCACCTGTCCCACAGGAGCCAAGAAGCAATGAGGAGATGAGCACAGCAATCCCAGGCAGTTTGGTACTCCTCGGAGACATGTTGAAAGCACGTTAATGCGCACAATATCAGTCCTGACTGAGAGGAGACAGTCCTCTCCCATTCGCTGCCAATCTCTCCTCCAGATACACTCGGTCACTCAGTCTGCCGGTGCAGGCGGAGAGAAAGGGGGATGCTCTCACACAGTCGGCACTCCGTCAAGTGATGGCGAGAGGATAAAGAGAAAGAAAATGGGGAATGGGGGGAGGGTTACAAGACTATTGCAGCTCTTACACCACAGTGCAGTGGCAAGTTGAGGATTATTATTCTTTTGGGGTTTCACTCTTAACATAGTTGTTCTGCTCACTTACTCTTCTCAGAGCCTTCTTTTATTTCATGTGCATGGGCCATCAGAGAATACACTCAGCAGTACATGTCCAACACTTAAATAAAACTGCTCAATTCTTAGATGTAAAAGGAAATAGAATTTTACTGTCATTGCACATGTCACGGAATTCATGTTATAGTTTCAACTAATCCAAAAAACATGACACTTACAAGACACTTAGCTGGGAGACATAAACGGAAAGCTAATGAATCCGTGTATCATTCGTTCATTCATTTTCAAAACAAAACATGAAGCGTTGATAAAGAAACCACTAACAGTCATCAAAATCAAAAGATCGTTCTGTTAATGTCAGATGTCAAGTATAGATCGCCACAGGAATTTTCATGGTGATTGTTGTAGTTTTACACTGTCCCATCTTGTATCTCACAATTTGTAAATAAACACTAGAGGGAGCCTCAAATCATAACTCGTGAGTTATTTACGGATTTTTGACACAGATTAGTGAAGAACTTCATGTGTTTTAATGGCATGTAACAGGGTCACTCCTCCGTGAGCCGGCACCATATCGTGGTGGAGGAGTTTGTGTGTCCCAATGATGATAGGACCTCTGTTGTCTGGCAGGGTCACCCATGGCAAACGGGTCCTAGATGAGAGGCCAGACAAAGCACGGCTCATCGATCCTTTATGACGGGTAAAATAAGGCGTTGGAGGGTTGGACTCCGCCAAGGCTGCCTTTTGTCACCAATTCTGTTTATAACTTTTATGGACAGAATTTCTAGGCGCAGCTGAAGCGTTGAGTGAGTCTGGTTTGGTGGCCTCAGTATTGCATCTCTGCTTTTTGCAGATTATGTGGTGCTGTTGGCTTCATCAAGCTGCGATCTCCAACTCTCACTGGAGCGGTTTGCAGCCGAGTGTGAAGCGGTTGGGATGAGGATCATTACCTCCAAATCGGAAAAGAGTGGCGAGCTCTCTCCGGGTCGGGGATGAGGTCCTGCCCCAAGTGGAGGAGTTCAAGTATCTTGGGGTCTTGTTCACGAGTGAGGGCAGGATGGAGCGGGAGATCGACAGCGGTGCAGCGGTGCAGCGGTGCAGCGGTGCAGCGTCTACAGCGATGCGGACTCTGTATCGGTCTGTTGTGGTGAAGAAGGAGCTGAGCAAAAAGTCGAAGCTCTCGATTTACCGGTCGATCTACGTTCCCACCCTCACATATGGTCACGAGCTGTGGATCGTGACCGAAAGAACAAGATCCTGGATACAAACGACCGAAATGAGTTTCCTCCGCAGGATGTCCGGGCTCTCCCTTAGAGATAGGGTGAGAAGCTCGGTCATCCTGGAATGACTCAGGGTCGAGCCGCTACTCCTCCGCGTTGAGAGGAGCCAGTTGAGGTGGCTCGGGCATCTGGTTCGGATGTCTCCTGGACGCCTCCTTGGAGAGGTGTTCCGGGCATGTCCCACCGGCGGGAGGCCCCAGGGACGACCCAAGACACGCTGGAGAGACTATGTCTCCTGGCTGGCCTGGGAATGCCTTGGGACCAACAACCCGACCCCGGATAAGCGGTAGCAAATGGATGGATGGATGGTAACAGGGTCATTTGAAATTGAAAACCAATAACTCGCTAACTATACATAACAAGGCTGTAAATTAACACCGGCCAACCTGCCAAATGCGGGTTAAAATTCATTTTGGCGGGTGGCTAATTTTAACTATATATATATATATATATATATATATATATATATATATATATATATACAGTATATAGAGTGCTCAGCGTAAATGAGTACACCCCCTTTGAAAAGTAACATTTTAAACAATATCTCAATGAATACAAAACTATATATATATATATATATATATATATATATATATATATATATGTATAAATATTCATATATATATAATGATGTGCGGTCAGGGCAGGCAAGGTAGGCACTGCCTTCCCCAGGCTGAAATGAAAGTTAAAACTTACTGCTTTTTCTATTTATTGTAATTATTTCTTTCATTTCAGAAAGCCTACACTACCTGTTTAAAAGTGATTACATTTGGTGATTTTCATACCTCAATTTAAAATGACTTATTACTTCGTCTAGCCTGCAGGCAAAAATGCTGCAAAAATGATCCTCCTGAAGGCACATCGCTACTGTGCTTTTCCCAGCCCTGTCCGCGTATATATATATATATATATATATATATATATATATATATATATATATATATATATATATATATATATATATATATATATATATATTAGTGCTGTCAAAATTAAAGCGTTAACTCATTGATTAATCGCAAAAAATATTGCATTTAATCATGTATTAACGCAGATTAATCACACTACTAATGTATATTAATTTTAAACTATTGCAACCGTGACAAAAATAAAATAAAATAACAGTTCTCAAAGACTTACACTTGCTGACTGATGACGTGACCACGTTGCCGTGGAGATGTCCTCTGGGACTCCCAAGCTAGTTGCAAGGTCACACAAGCAGAAGATGTGAGTGGGTGGGGGGTAGGGGGAACGATCATTTTGATCCTAATGACTGGCCTGTCAATTCCCCTGACCCACATCCAATCGATCAACTCTGGGACCATCATTTATCATCGGCCATTGTATCAAACCCAGCCACAACTCACCAAAGATTATTCAAGAAATAATTGATGCCCTGAACCAAGTCTGGCAGGATATCTCCTGAGGTGACCAGAGGCTATTGTATGCACACCCAGAAAATCACAACAACATTTTTACATAACCATAAATGCATTCATATTACCAAGTCAAATAAAATTGTTTATTTTTATTTTTATGGAGTAATCAAATATTCATATTCCTGGATCAAGTGTATGAGATTTGACACCTTAATATGATGAGAATATTTAACATGTAATGTAGAGATGCTTAGGCTTGAGTCATTAAGTGCTTCTTAAGTCACCGCAGCAATGTACTGTCGAATTAGTGTGTGATTTACAAGAAAAGTATTACAGCACAGCAGTGTGACAGTACAAGATGAAAAGTCCTTGTCCGGGGTTTTACTTTAAGAGAGGATTAGCTACAAAAAAAAATTCCTTTATCTATGACATTTGGATGTTACAGTAAAGGATCCGCCATGCTGCCTAAGCCATCAAAGACTAACTGTAGTAAACGTTGTGCCAGCAGTCACACAGAAAAGGTCCCAATAACGTCAGTTTCAGTTTTCACCTCGAGTGGAAACAGTACAACATTAACGAGTAAGTCTTAATCAGTAAGACAGAGTAGGCGGTATGGTGGGTGCATCATTTCCCCTTTGAATACAATGCACTGCCATCACGATGTGCAGCATGATTATATGCAAAAGAGCATGCATGCACTGGAAGGAAGGAAAACTGGGTGCACACATGAGAGTTGGCACATGTGGAAAGGACAATGACTCAGAAGTGGCCCGTGGAGAGAAGGCACTGCAATGTGTAGAGGAGTAACGCCACTCACACACGCTGTAGAAGTATCCCAGTCTCTCAACTGAGGGCACATAAAGGACTCAATCGACTGTGTAATGGCAATATTGTTTCAAGTGCATTACAAAAACAATACACAGTATAAGACACTCTTAAAAGGTATGAATCACACTTGCTTTATAAATAATAAAATATTTTACACTTGTAACCACAAATTAGTGCTATCGTGCATTGTTTACTGTTTGTCTCCTAACATACACTTCAATATTAGTCAAATGTGTGATCATAGATAACCCCAATACTGGACAGTTTCTGGATTATTCCATAAAAAACACACAGTTCAGTTCAGCCTTCAATTAATTAAACTGAGACAAATGTAACATCGTACAGCAATGTGTGCTGGCATGACCTCTAAACAGGACTGGACTGAGCATCAGGCACACCGGGCAGATACCGGCTGGGCAATATTGACTATGTATTTTTTCTCTTTTTTTTCTCACAGGAGGCCCACAATATCGAGTGAGCAGCCTAGAGAAGCATTTAGAACTGACAAGGTTGCAACAAAGTTGCACAAACAAAAAAATTAAGAATAACCCAAAACAACAGCAACAAAACGTTGCAAGAACAAAAACTATGTGGTACAACGCTAACAAAGGGTGATGGGCGGAGCCACAGATAAAAGAAGGTAAAGACAGAGCGGAACAAAGAGATTGTTACGACATAAAATCACCGTCATTCTTAAAGGTAAAAACAAAAATAGCCTTAATTACATGTGGTACGCCAAGGAGATGTAATATGGTAACTCAAAATAACAGTGGTACTTCACTACCCAAACCTTAAGTACAACTGGAACAATGAGACAGGAACAATGCAGAAATGGCAAACTCCATCAGCCTCCTTCATTTGGAGCTGAACCTCAATTCGAGCCAAGGCTGATTAGAGACAGGGGGAGTTGGCTGATTGCAGGTGGTGCAGCTCATCGAAACTCTTGGGAGAGTGTGACTGGCCTGGAGCTCACGGAGGATTAAAGGGTCCAAGATCCAGGGGGATCTCTACTCTACTGATCTCTACTGACACTCTTCTGGACCATAGCCCTCCAAGTCGACCAGATATCAGACACCTCTACCCCTCATTTTGGAGTCCAAAATAGACCGTACTTTATTCCAAATCCAAGGAGATATAAATTTTAGCCTAGGCTAAAATCTCAAGTAATATTAGAAACACAACAAATCTCTGAGGTGGATAGCCATGGTAGGCTATAAATCCGATGTATCCCAGTGGGATCCTGTGACACATTAAGTTTGTAACCCTTGTTTGCCTTTTAGACTTTCTTTTCTCAGGGGAAAACAGACTAACTTGATATAAGTGCTGCTATAAAACCGCTTGTGGCACAGAATAAATAAAACAAAAACATCAGCCAGAAGATCCCTAATTTTTATCAGCACAAAACTGCACACAAATTGTACTCCTGCAAGTACTAAAAAAAGTAACATTTAGCTAATTCTGCACAAATAAACTCACATTTATCATTCAGAAAAAAGATCATTGTCTCTCCAATTTTACCTCAGCCTCAATTTAGAGAATGTTCAGCTACCTTCATTGACAAAGACAATGACATCGTTAGACCTATTTTACAGGGCTCAAGCCTACGCAAAATGTTCTTAAGCCCTCCCTAAATGAATTGGTTGTGTATTTATTTTCCATCATATATATATTTACAGTATATATATATATATTTATATATATATTTAAATGAACTAAATATTCAGGCACATAACCTCATTATTCATCTAAATATAATCATAAATCTGTTGGTTTCCCTTTACTTCCAAGTGTAAAGTCATCCATGCTTCTCGTGTCATTATCCAATCCATTCCACTTAAACGTCGAAAACGTCTTTATTAGTAAAAATCCAGTCCATGTTTTCACATGATTGCAGTTGAACGTGTCTCTGTCAGCCAAGTGTTCCAAATATGCCAACTACAAGCAGCATTGAGGAAAATAACGTGACGGATGGACTGTAATTAATTACTTATATGATCAAAAATCAACTGATTTCCTTCACTTCATTACTACTGTAGATAGCGAGAGCCCTTGTCATGTTTTGTCCATTCCACTTAAACTTTCTCTTTATTGAGAATCCATTCCATGTTTTCCTGCTTGTTTGCTTACTCCTAACCTGCCGGTTTTAGCGGCCATTGTCTATCACGGCAGAGAAAGGCAGTCATGATGGATATAAGGAAGGAAGTTTCTGAAGAAAAAAGTAAGTCATCATCACTGTCTGCTGGTAGAAGCAATAAGCGAAGTGCGCATCTCGACTATACGGTGCATTATGGGTGGTACGGTCATTGAAAATGAATTGGATCCAATGGAATGAGCTCTGATTTCTAACATTTCAACCACTGGAAAGTTGCTGTTTTTTATTTAATATATTTTAAACATGCATAGCATGTTGTTTACTGACTTTGGGGGTTGACTTGCAAGCTTTGAGGTGTACATTTATGCAAAGACTGTCACCACTCTAATCTCTGCCATTCAAATGACGGTTAGTTGGTAGCCTCGCTTTTTTTTCCACGCATGCGTAAACGTAATGTGCATTCCGCTTATTAGCGACCATTGTCTATTACGGCCGAGAAAGACAGTCATGATGGATATAAGGAAGGAAGTTTCTGAAGAAGAAAGTAAGTCATCATCACTGTCTGCTGGTAGTAACAATTAGTTAGCTGTGGCCACAGCCCAGCTAACAGCAGAAAGCCCCATGCTATATTCTCTAATAATTACTCTGCAATGCATGTGAAGTTCCTGGCTGATATACAGATGAAGCGGGTTTTTAGAGGGAACTTTATGCTTGAATTCATACTAAAGTAAAAAGATCATTCACTTATGGTTGTCGTCAGTGGATGATCATAATAATATAATTGACGATACTAATCCTCCACCCACGTTGAATTGTAAGAAACAGCATGATGAGTAGAAAGAGCAAGTGTGGAGCGATACCTACTGAAGACGTGAGTGTAAATGAGTTCAGTTTACAAGAAAAAAATATTATTTTTTTCTTGAGAAAAAAAGGGGGTAGAAGAAAAAAATCAATTTGTGAAGCAGACAGCGAAAGTCTAAATCATCATCATATCATATACAACTCAATATGAATTTAATATGATGAATGTGAAACAGTCAAGGTGCATCATTTAATTTAACCTGAGAGTAATGAACAGAAAGTGGAGATATTTAAAACAAATGTAAGGCAGGCAGCTGTAGCACATCCTACACAAGGAAACCCGGTCTGTATTACAAAATTGAAAGATTAACATTTTTTAGAGCAAAAAAAAAAAACCTCAAAAGAACTAAAGACACCTACAAAGTACGGAAATAAATGCTTAAATTTTTGAGATTCTTAAAATTAGTTAATAAAACTTACTTCATAACAACACAGTTACCTTTTTTTGCATACAGTTTTTTCGTACACTGTAGACAATGTGTACATATATATATATATATTTTTTTTTTTGGGGGGGGGGTTATTTGAAAAAAAGGCTTCATGTGTTTGTGTACCATATTAAAATACTGACAGAAATAACACTTCAAGTCTAATGATGATTTAACTTTTATTTTATTCCTTTTATATCTCCTAGGGCAGGGTTGGGCAAACTCGGTCCTCGAGGGCCGAAGTCCTGCAGGTTTTCGAAGTTTCCTTCTTCCAACACAAGCTGATTCCAATCAACAGGATCGTTATGAGGCTTATGCAGAGCTTGCTAATGAGCTGATAATATATCAGCTGTGTTGGAGAAGGGAAACATCCCAAACCTGCAGGAATCCAGCCCTGGAGGACCGAGTTTGCCCAGCCCTGTGCTTGGGGCTAAGCCCCCCTTTTCCATGAAACCTAGTGACGCCCCTGGACGAAGACCTTTAGGATTTTGTCTACCTGTGAGGTCAACAAAAGCCCTTCATGAAAAGAGCATGACAGAGAGAGGGAGAGAGAGAGAGAGAGAGAGAGAGAGAGAGAGAGAGAGAGAGAGAGAGAGAGAGAGAGAGAGAGAGAGAGAGAGAGAGAGAGATGACAGTTTTAGCTGTGCTTATGCGTTACAAATATTTTGTGGAAGAGATTTTGAGGGCTTTAGGGAGACTGGCTGGGCGCTCACATATTTAGACAAGTTTGGATTTTGAAACCCAGAAAGTCAGCGACTAAATTGGTGATGCATTCAGTTGCTTAATCTTCTATATTCTAATAGTGACTACACTCACAGGACACAATATTATGTACATTTTCACAATTTCACATAAAATGTGACTTTCACAGATTTCAAATGACAGGCGTGTAATTTAATTAGATGTTGTCATTGGTTTGGAACTGCGCAGCATCATGCACTGGCAGGTGTGTCTAATATCTTGGTTGAATTATTTCACATCATGTTAAATTTATGTGTATCTTTTATTGAATCTCATTAGGCTGCAAAGCTAATGACACCGATGTCTATCTAATGTCTATCTTGTAGAGCATTCAGTGAGATTTCACTTTTGGAATATATCTAAATGCCTAAATGTATCTAAATGTGCCATACTTAATTGACACTGGCACATTTAACCAACATATTTACATTTACATAATTTATTCTTGATAGTGAAGGGATGGCATCCACTTTACTGTCATTTATGATTATTTTGAGCTGATGAGAAATAATTAATTTTGGGTGGTGGGGGTGCCTATCATTAGAATTGGAGGTGCCTTGGGGCATCTAGTGAGAGCGCAATCTGTCCTGTACAATGTACAATTTTTAAAGTGTGTGTTCAAAAACATCTATAAAACATGATATTCCCAGTGTGTTTGCATCCTGCCACGGAAAATCAATTGGCAGTTACAGGCAGCAAGGAGCTGCAGTATTATATCTGGCAGTGTGGCCTATTCAGACACTGAAAATTGTTTCATTTGCTTCCAAAGGATATCAAAATCTTCTAGCTGTTGCTGAACATACTCTGCTTGCCCATTTTCTTCCCATCTGTTTTGCAAACCAAATGCAGTCATCCATGTGATCAATGTTCTCTTCCTCTAACTTTATATCACAACATCTGCTGCAGGATTCCTGGAGCTTTGGGCAGGTCATTTGGCTGGAAAATATGTGGTGTCTCCGATGCTGCCAGCTCCTGGAAGACCTCAACATGCCCACTTGCATTAATCTTTCATAGTCAGCCAGTCAGTTTTTTTTTAGGGCCATGTGTGGCTGGCTGCCCTGTTAAGAGAGATGCAACACACCCACTGGCATATGTTGCAATCAGAAAATTTCTTTTAGTTATGGGTGAGCAGTTTTTGCACATATTGTAAGGTTATCCTGGCATATTCATTTTCTGTATTTCACAACAGTTAAATTCCGCATATTTTGGCATTTAGTGGATGTAATTTGTTATTCTGCAAAAAGCAACAGGTCGACTTTCTTCACTGTTGCCATACTTGGTTGCCATGAATAATAATCGGTTCTTGTCTGTTAGTGTTCATTTCTTTAGGCTCGACTAAGCCAAGGTGAGCAAGTGACTAGTCAGTGAGTGTAACAGCAGATAAAACTGGGTGGATGTTCACAGTAATGCAGGCTGTAATAAATTCTATGAATCTTCACTTACTGTATATATATCTATTTTCTACAACCATGAGTTGTGAGCTTTAGCTTACCCCAGGTGACTATGGAGAAAGGCAGACAACACCCTGGGCTGGTTGCTGGGTTGCCAATCACTATATATAGAGAAAGATCATTACCACTCAGATTCAAACCATCAATGAATGAGAACAGAAGCCATGCTGCCTACATCGTTGTTAATTAACCACTACACCAGGGGTGTCAAAAGTCTGACCTGTGGATCATTTCCGGCCCGCCGTCCACTGCATATACTAAAAATAATATTGCACAGCCCACATCTAATAATACCCCATAATGCACCTGGGACGATCGATGATCAATAAATCAATTAATTGTACGATAAATGAAAATCAACTAAACAGCAATATATTGCCATGTGCTGCATGTGTGTTTACTTTCCTTGTCTCTCGCCTCTAAACAGGCTGGATGACTGGAGGGTTCACTTTGTGCAACGAGCTCAGCACCTGGGTGTGTTTGTTTAAAGCGGAATGAACAAAGTGAACCCTGTTGTCAGTCATCGAGTCTCTTAGTCTCTTGGGTGGAGGGGTTGGGGGGCGCAAGCCTTGTGAGGACCAACGCAAGGTAATGTAATAGGAAAAAGGGTGATTACACAGCCAAATGTCAGTGTAATTTTGGAATATTTCACCTGCAAACCGAATGAGCACGGTGAGCCCATCAACACAGATGAGCAGTATGACGAATATTGACAGTAAACACTCACAGTAGTTGTTTGTGCAGTGTTTAGTTTGCTACATTGCAAAAGAAATAATTATTTTCAATACAGTTGAAATGCCAGCAGTGTAGTCTCGTTTGTTATGACTTGAGACACCATTTCATTTATGGTTTTGTGTATGGTTTGATGTTTGAGTGATTTGTCTTTTTTTGTCTTAATAGGATGCATTTTATTGTTTTTGGTTGTGATTTTTATTCATGTGCAAGGGAATTTGGCAGATGGCATTGTGCCATGCTGGGCATTTAGATGTATCAGAAGCATTTGCGTTAACATCCCTGTAGCATACCTGACAATTTGGTGACTGAAAGAAAGTAGACTAAACTTCATACTTGCTGGAACTTGCAGGTCTAAAATTGGTGCAGCTAGTGTAATATAATTTGGTGAATTTGATCAAGGTCCAGGCATACAGATTATGAGCTCCTCGGACATGTGCAGTAGATGTCATGGTATTTCATTTATAAATATCACAACAGTGTGTGTTGGTCCCTCTGAATCATTGCAGAAATCAAACAGGGGTCAAATATCAAATCTATCGATCTATCTATCTATCTATCTATCTATCTATCTATCTATCTATCTATCTATCTATCTATCTATCTATCTATCTATCTATCTATCTATCTATCTATTTATCTATCTATCTATCTATCTATCTATCTATCTATCTATCTATCTATCATTTTTTATTTCACTAAAATATATTACATGAATAATCTACCTATTATTGTATTAATAATAAAACAAGTCAAAATGAGTAAGGGTAGGACTAGATAAATTTTCTACTTCTTACTACTCATTTTTTTAACGTAAACTGTGCCTAATAATGACCATATATAAGGTTTCTCTTCTTTTCAATCTACTTACTATTTTTCTGTTACTTATTTATATGTTCAATAAACAAACAAACTTTGCATGTCAAATTTTTAACAAGATTATATCAGCACCCGAACTGGAAGTTATATCATCTTTTGAGATGCCAGAGACAGGTCAAGTTTACTGATCAATAAGTGTATACTATTTATCCAATTCATCCAAAAACAGATATTTTTCATTTTCATTATTTAATTTTTGTGCCTTTCACTATGGCTTAGTTGGGTGGGAGTGTGGCGCCCTAACACACTCTATTGATGAGCTGCCACTAAGAAGCACAGTGGTTTGCATGTTATTCCTATGCTAGTGAGGACTTCTCTAGGTAATTCGTTTTTTCCCCCAGATTCCAAATATATGCTTTTTAGGTTAATTGAAGACCCATTGGTATGAATATGAGTGCAAAGGTTTGCTTGCCGTGTGAGTGACTGACAACCAGTGGTGAGTGGATTCCACTTCCCACCGAAAGGGAGCTGGGATCGGCTTGAGTTACTCACAAGCATATAGCAACATAGAAAATGGATGATTGATTAGCAGTCTTTACATGATGGTGTGCATTTCTTTACCATAACAGTCAATAATAAATATATTTTTAAATGAATACGTCTGGGTCAGTGTCAATTAAAAGTGAATATTATTTAATTTATTCACTGATTTAAAGAACAGAAGCAGAACTTGAAAATCTATTCTACTGTATAGCTGACTTGAAGTCAGTGCAAAGTCTTTATTTAGAACTAGAGTAATATGTTCTGATCTCTTTGCTCTAGTCAGAACCCGGGCTACAGCATTCTAAATGAGCAGCAATCAGAAGACCTTTGCAATAATTTAAGTCTGCTGGAAATAAAAGCATGGATAAGCTTCTCCTGTTCTGTTTGGAACATGCAACCCTTCAGTCTTAATCGTAAATACTGTATGTTTTTCTGCTGGTAAAAGGCTGTTTTAGTGATTGATTTGATACGATTGCTAAAAGTCAGTTCTGAGTCTACCAGCACCCCAAGATTTCTCAACTCCGTCTTTGGTTTACAAAGACAGTGACTCCAAGTGTTTACTAACAGCTGTCCTCTTTTCTTAATTGCTTAAAACAATGACCTCACTTTTGGCTTATTTGAAGGAAATTTTGGGTGTATAGAGTTATTAATTTGTTTTAGACAGTGACACAACACCGTAATTTAACTGTTGCCATTTGGAAACATGAACAATTATAGCTGTGTGTCAGTTGCATAGAGGTTTCAAGAATGTGACCCAAGGCTAGTGGTTGAATAAATGTGGTCCAAGGACTGACCCTAGAGGTACACCACGTCACGGCAATTGGATCAGTTTTTAAACGTCCAATGGTCACAAAATAAGTCCTTTCTTCCGAGTAGGGCCTGGACCATTTTAGTCCAAGTTTCCAACCTGTTCAACAGTATATTATGATCTACTCCTATATCAAATGCTGCACTTAGATCCAATAACACTAGAAGTGACACCTTTCCTGAGTCAGTGTTTAATCTTATATGATTTAGTACTTTAATAAGAGCTGGTTCTGAATTGTGATGAAGTCAGAAACCTGATTGAAATTTATCGAAAAGCCCTCTGAGTTTAAGAAATTGCAGTTAATTAAAAACACTTCCTTTCCTTTGTTGTTTCTTTCAATCTTAGTTAAGAAGAGAAAGTTTGAGAGGGGTCTATAATTTGTTAACCAGGGAACATCCAGCATTCTCTTTATTAGAAGTGGCTTGATGACAGCTACTTTCAGCGGTTTAGAAAACTCACCTGACTGAACTGAGCAATTGATTAGTTGCTGTAACTCAGTTAGATTTCAACAATAGTTTTGAAAAACAAAAAGTCAAATCAACATTGGTTATATACGTTATCATATGCTCTTGTCGTGTTAATTGAGTCTCTCAATACTCAACTCAACTTTAAAAAGAAGGGGAAAATGACTGTACCAACGTAACTTAGTTTTATTTATAAAGCACTTTAAAAGAACCATTCACTTCATGCAAAGTGCTGTACACAGAGTAGAAATCAGTCATGCAATAAAGACAGGTAGAACAAAAAAAACACACAAAATAAATTGTATATGTGTGCCCTGCGATTGGCTGGCAACCAGTTCAGGCTGTACCCCACCTACTGCCGAAGATGGCTAGGATAGGCTCCAGCACCCCCGCGACCCTTGTGAGGCATAAGCGGTTCAGAAAATGGATGAATATATATTTAATAAATATATAATAAATAAAAGTAGGTGCGTACATAAGTAAATAAAATAAATATCAATACATTAATAACACAAAATAGAGCGGACACCATAAAACACTAAAACAAGTCATGCTGAGTCAAAGGCCAAAGAATAAAGCTGCGTTTTGAGACAAGTTTTTTTTTCAAGCAAATAGAAATGGGGATTGCAAAACACAATATAGCCACAATAACCAGACCAAAGAGACTTACTTATTATTTATTTATTTATTCATTCATTAAATTAACCAGGTAGGTAAGTTGAGAACCATTTCTCAGGCACAATGACGGCTTGGCCAAGAGGTAGCATTAGAGGCAGTTACATAAAATGAGTTTTAATTTCACTGCAGATGAAAACTGAAAAGAGGAGTGACCAAAAGAAGTGCAGGCTTTTGCACCATAGTTTTGGGATTATGAGATGAATGAAGCTACTGGAGACTGCGAGCAGTGTGATGGATATTTAATAATGACTCACCATCTATTTGTTTTTGGCATTCATAAGCAACATCCAGTTGGAAGGTCAAAATCCTCATAAAGTGAATGATCAGTGCAATTAAGAATAAGTCAGGCCTTATTTATTACCCTTTTAAAATAAATGTTCTGCAGCAGGGCTCACTGCAGCCCGTTCACTACACAGTACAACCAGGTTTTGACTAGACAGAGAGAGTAACGCAAACAAACACACACAAAAACAGTAAGTATGAAAAAGTTAAGCCGGGCACGCACACACAAACATATTTAATATCTTAACCAATTCTTAAAATGTAAGAGACCACACACATGACTAGGGGAAAATGAGTGTGTGAGTGCTTACTGCTCACACTCAAGATGACTAACACACCAAACTAGTGACGGCCAAATTAAGCTTTTGTGAAGCACTGAACCACTTGGATGAATTGCTTCGAAAATGACTTCATTCCTTGAAGCTTCAGTGATATTGCCCTCTCCTGGCAAAAAGCAAGACGGAAATCTTTCATGCGCACACACACACACACACACACACGCACACTAAAGCTCCACATAAAACCATATAAAATACAATCAAAATACCTTTTTTTTTTAATAAATAAATAAAAATAGTGACGAACGTGTGTACTGAGTTAATGATTAGACAGTTCTGGGGAATTATGTCATAGATTGGGTGTGCCTGTGTAACTATGGCTATGTGGTGTGGGGCACACTCAAATTAGACACTTTTTTTCCGACACTTTTTCCTGAATTGAGCTGGTTCACAGCTTCTGCAGAGGTGGGCACTTCTGTCAGTTGTCAAGTCAACCTTTTGCCAAGTGCTTCTCTATTTTCGGTGAATGCTTTATGACACGAAGCCCCACAAAAATACACGGAATGAGAGGGACCATCTTTACTCACCCTCGATTGACGGATGCAAACCTGCTTGAGGGATGGGAATTGACCACCTCTGGAAATCTGATAATCATACCTTTGTTCACTTTAATTGTGGCCCTTGAATTAGGCCAGATTATCTGTATGTGTGCAACCTGCTTTGAATTACATTGGACGGTCATGGGTCAGGATGTAGTGTGGTCATCCAGTAACCGAAAGGTTGGCTGTTCGAATCCAACTCTGTCCAAGTCATCATGTGTACGACTAGATGTGAATGTTTCGTGGTGGTTTGAGGGGCCGTAGGTGCATACTGGCAGCCACGCTTGCCTCAGTCTGCTCCAGGGCAGCTGTGGCTGCAGAACATATTTTACCACCACCAGAGCGTGAATGTGCAAGTCCATGAAGAATGTATTCATTATGAGCCATCTTTGAGTTATCAGAAAAACGCTATATAAATCTGATGCATTATTATTTTATGATGATGATGATGATTATTATTATTACAGTATTGTGGAATACAGTGCCATTTTGTCTCATATGATTGGACCTCTCGGGTAAATTCAAAAGACTAGACAATCCGGCCCAGCATTCTAACCTCTTGCTAAACTTTAGAGATAACACGGACAAAATAAGCAACTCTTGTGCATTTTTTTTAGTAGTCCTTTCCAAAAATAAAAAACACACATCTCGCATAGATCACGCAAAATAAGACACATTAATAACCACGTACCACCCCATATTTCTGTTGCTGAAAACAATCATCCCTAGTCTCTAGGCTTGATCAAACTTTAAAGTTGGCCCATAGAATCCATCCATCCATCCATTTTCTCAACCGCTTATTCCTCACAAGAGTCGCTGGAGCCTATCCCAGCTGGCTTCAGGCAGTAGGTGGGGTACACCCTGAACTGGTTGCCAGCCAGTCCAGGGCCCATAGATTCGACTCTTCATATTCTTTACACTCATTAAGAATATATTGTACATTGTGTCTGTCATTGTATGAATTTATTCCAAGCATTCTATTATCTTCATTGTGTAATGTTTCTCTTTGCTGCACTGCTTCCAGTGTGCATGTGGATGTAAAGTTTTATTGTTGTTTTTCAGATTTCAGCCCATATGTGTTGCCATTTCAATCTAATCTGCTCGGCGTTCAGTTCAGTGGTGGGCAATGTAAACAAATTGCATTAGCAATGGACTATTTGTTTAACTAATCAGATTTCAAGTTCGCCTCGGCGGACTAGCGAGCTGCCCTCTGATAGTTCAACTAGCAAAACGTGTTTGTATGCAGACACTCTAGCAGAGGTAGGGAACCTTGATCCTCGAGAGCCGTTGTCCTGTCTATTTACAAAGTCTCTCTCCACCAACACACCTGATTTGATTAACAGAATCGTTAAATTGGGCTTCTACAGAGCTTGCTGATCAGCTGATGATCATTTGAGTTAGCTGTGTTGGAGGAGGGAGACAACGGAAACAGGCAGGATAGTGGATCTTGAGGACCAGGGTTCCCAACCCCTGCACTATAGCGATCAGCACACATTTATACATTTACTAATCAGCTTCTCTGTCGAGTAAGATGTGGGGGGGTTATGTTTTTGTCAAGTTATTCAATAAGTATTGATTCTGAAATGTTCCAGATGATGGATGTTGCATAGTTGGTTTCTTTTATTGTGACATGATAGTGGTGGTATTAAAACTGAAGGCCCAGGTAACAAATGCACAGCCTGCTACTGCTTCCCACCAATGTTTCATCATTTCAGTGCCTGGCCAGAAAACTTGGTGGTTGATGTAAATGTCAGGCCTACTGTTTCATTATGTGTAAATGATGAATGCCACTAGTCGTCACATGACTCAATAAATATTTATGTGTTTTTCAATTTCAGATGGTTTCAGTTCAAGCAAAAGGGCTGCAAACATTTGGATGTTGAGAGACATCTGCTAGCATAACACCTAACCATATACTATATGGTACATCTAATACTGTTCAGGGTCACAGGAAAGCTAGAGTCTATCCCAGGTGACTTAAAGTGGTACACCTCAAACTGAGAGTCTACCACAGGACTAACACAGCCACCAAACAACCATTCACATCTACATACTTACAGTACTTTTAAGCAAAGCCATTATGTTTTTTTTCTCTGAACGGTCAAATTTTTAAATTGTGTGAAATATGTTCATTCCTAACAAACACGGACAGACAAGAAGAGTTCAAAACATTATCATAAGACCGTAAAAATTGTGTCGGTAAACAAGGTAAATACATAGTTCATGAGCAAGTCAGTGCAGAAACTCACAAGAGACAAGAGCTGAGAGTTAGCAAGGTAACAGACAGTGGGCAAAAACTTAAAAAGGACAGATACGAGGAATGGCAAGACAGCACAAATTAACAGAAGTTGTACTGTCAGGAAGGCATTGGTACCTACCAGTACAGTCAGATCCTTTCAACTGCAATATTCAAGGTTTGATAAACACAGTTCTTAAAACACTTGAGCCTTAAGCAACTTGTATATACTGTTAAAGAAAGAAAATCCCACAATTGCAACTGTGATTTGAATCTCTAAATCCATCCATCCATTTTCTATACTGCATCTCCTCAATAGGATCCAGGTGACTTTGGGCACACCCTGGACTTGTTTTCAGTCAGTGGCAAGACAAACAACCCATTCACACTCACATTCACACCCAGAGCCATGGTGGGACTAATTTTCAGCCCTGGAGTTACATGGCTTAAAGGATCTTTGTGCAGTTTGTCACTCCAGGCTGCTGGGTTTGATCCACCACACCAGCATCTACCAAAATTAAAACACAATCTGCTTCTTCCTCTGGTCGCTGAATCAGTGGAGGCTGGTGTCTGTGGATCTCACTCTGCTTCATCTATCCTTCCTTCCTTTCTTTAGTCTTTCCTTTGGTCTCTTGAGGTCTCTCTAATTTGTTGGAATTCATATGCTTCTGGGGTTGGTGAAAGATTCTGAGTTGTAACCTTGTGTGTAGTAGGTGGTGTCTGGTCGGTGCTGGATTTCACTTTTTCACAGGTTAGGACACAAAACTTTCTCAGTCCCCAAATTCACATATATTTTTGAACAGGGGTTAGGGTTAGCCTAACACCATTTTATAATAGGAAAATTAGTTGGTGAAATGCCTCAAAAGAGTCCACCCCATCTTTTCTTTGAGTGTCACTGACTACGTTTACATGCAGTCAATATTCGGGTTAAGGTCAGAATTCCGGTTTCTGAAACAATCGAGGTAACACGGTTTACATGCGTGGCGGAGTTACTCTCGTTTACATGCCGTGAGGCAATGTAATCACCTAAATAACGGAATTTCCACTTTTAACTTACTACGTTGATTGTCATGTTTGCTGACAATGGCTTGAGTATTTCCGGGTATTTCTGGGTTACACGCCAGAAGCACGGATTTATATTCTTGTGTAATAGGCATAAACAGTGGCGTTTCCGCTGTAGAGACACAAAATAACGTGAAAATGCCATGGAGAAATCAATGTATTCAAGGGAGGTTCCTTTAGCGAGTGGGTCAGAGCTGTGCATACGAGTTGTTACTACAAAACCAAGATTCCTTGCAAATTAAATAAGCGGAGAAGAAGAAAGGAAGACGAAGAAGAAAATAGAGGGAATGCGCACAGCGAAAAACAATGCGCTGTTCAATCAAGGTATGCGTTTATGTGTGCAAAAATTTTGTTTTTGAAAGGGGTATATCCAGGGGTCTGATTCGGGTTTTTAAAAACCCAAATAAGAGCATATTTGGGTTATTGCACATTTTTACATGGCCTTACAAGGTTTTAAAAGGGTTATTGCCTGTATGTAAATGTAGCCATTTTCAAGGATTAAAGATGTATTCAAAGATCTTTTGTCGCTGCGTTTTCCAGGTGGATCATCTTAACGATTGGTTCACGATCCCGTCAATCCATCTGCTGTAACGATGTCGTGCGTGCTCATTCCTAGCTGCGCATGCGCACTTTGAGTATTTGTAGCATGTAGCCGCTGAGCTTCGGACTCAAACATTCATCGTTGTACCTCCACCGATCTCACCGGATACTTTGAAAATGGCTGAGAGCCGCAAGCGGACATCCGTCTATGAAGTGATGCAGATTGCAGAGACTGATGAAGATGAGCTTGCACGTTCCCGAAAAATCTAGTAAAATTTCTTGTTAAACTGCTTGTAAAATTTACTTAGAATTTCGGAGTGCATCAACCTTTACTAGGCTTTTTCAAGTAAATATCACTCCATTTTTACAGTGGTTTCCCCCGGACGAGCAGGAAAGCTGGTAGGATGGTCTTCCGCATGTGCATTTTTTTTTTTAAAGTGACAAACGGACGTTTGGCTTCTGCTTTTCAAGAAGATACTTGAATACACCTTTAATTCATGTGTTTTGTTATTTTCTGTTTTACTATTTTGTATTCATTGTTGTAGCTCCCTGACTCCCTGACTGGTATATATTGCCAATGACACTCATTACATTTATGTACATAACGATAATGTATATTTTGTTCCCATCTTTAAACAAACTAGACCCCAACAACTAGAGAAAAAAATCCTTGTGTTTTAAAATACTTGGTCAATGAGACAATTCTGAATAAGGGCCAAATCCGCTGAGAATGCACTACGTCCGCTGATAGCGCCATAAATTTCTCTTCATTTGCACATGCAGTTTGCTACCTCTTAACGTCGTATTCACAAAGGATATTGCTCAAATTATATACCAACGCAAACTAAACACAACCACAAAGTTTGACAGTTGAGTGCAGTTTGCATCTGATTTACCACACAAGGCAATGCAGGATTTGCAGCAGGAATACCATAGCAGAATAAAAGCAGTTGAGAGAAAGATGAAATTATCAGAATGCATGCTTGGACCAAGGAGGTGCAAAAGTGGAACCATTTTCCTCATTAAGCGCCATTGAACTGTAGTGAGCAGAGAGGAATGCGACAACGCTATTCATTCAGTCATTTAATGTCCATAAAATACAAATTATTGGTGTGATCATTATTTTCAGAGCTTGACGTGGGCATATGTTGAGATTAAGCATTAAGCATACCGGAGTGCTAATGCATCACGTGCAAATGATGATGCCTGGGCCGATTGGCGATATTAATTGTGTGTGTGGTGAGGGGCTGGGACCAAAGAGGCTTCATGTCCCGCCCTAAACAATGCCTGAATAGTACAACCTAAAAAAGGTGGGTTGCGAACGTATCAGCGGGAGCAGTACAAGATGGATTCTCATAGTGTTTGTGAACAAATACCGCGAGAATTCAGCTTGCTGGCAAGGTTACTATCCAGCGGCAAAATCTCATTTTTTACTTGCTGTGAGGCTGCCACGTCAGCACTTCCAAATATGAGCATGTTAAAAATTCTAATAATAATTTAAAATTATAATTAACAATTTCGCATTATCACGCGACTCCTTCAGACTGAGCAACTGGAATGTGAAAAGGGCTGTAGGTTTCAGCTTTCCTGTGACTCTGAGACTTCAACTGTTGGAACATTGCCTGTTAGTTGAATTTTGAGGTCTTTATGTGTGATGACAACAGGTTGAAAGTAAACCAGGGTTATGGAATGGTTCCACTTTGGAGGTTCCCTTGTACTGTCAAATGTATCGTATATCAAGTCAGAATACAGTAAAAGCCATTCTGAAGAACAGTTAATTCTTCCTTTTACAGATTGGATGAAGACAGCACAGAGTTGAATTACAGTGACAACCATATAGACTCAAAACAAATGTGTACAAATGTCATATATAACAAAAACATAATGTTTCCCATCCATCATCTACGGCTTATCCTGGGTCGGTCGCGGGGGCTGCAGCTTTAGAAGGGAAGCCCAGACTTCCCTCTCCCCAGCCGCTTCAGCCAGCTCCCTCGACGGGATCCCAAGGCGTTCCTAGGCCAGCCGAGAGACATAGTCTCTCCAGCGTGTCCTGGGTCGTCCCCGGGGCTTCCCGCCGGTGGGACTTGCCCGGAACACCTCTTTCATGATGAACATGATGTTTCCCTCATGATAATATTAAACTTGGAGCATTACTATGTTTCTCTGTAGTATAATTTGTGCATCTATTGTTAATGGCATTAGGTAATTTTCTTAACACATTTAAATGTTCTTTGTCTCCTCTCAAAAACATGTTTTGTTAGAAATGCCACAATGTAAAAAATAATAATAAAAAAAGACAATTACAGAGTAAAAAGTCAACTGTTGTGCTTTTCACATTCATTAATGCTAATGTTAATTCATAATATATTAGGTATTCGACAAACTTTTAACTGCAACAAAATAACTTATTAAACATCCCACACAATGAACTCACCACATCTCTTGGGAACAAGTTGGATTGTGTTCATAAAGGCTGGTGACAGTTCATAATGTGAATCATAATTAAATGCATAGTCTGCACAATAATGGAACCAAACTCTCCAGCTTTGTTCCAAAGGAATTAATTTTGTTTACGTGCAAGTAAAACCACTGACAAAACTCTGTTGTATCAAATTAGTGTCTTAAATATTACCATAGATTATTCTATGAGGAAAAATGCATGTACCGGTGGCTATCTGATGATGCATAACTACACACAACTTCCACTAACAAAGCCCAATTTAGACCAGGCAAAATGTGGACATTGTCAATGACTTAAAAAAAAAAATATATATATATTTAATTGCTCTGACTATGATTTTTTTTTCCACTTACAGTGTAATCTGTGATAGCCTATTATTCACATTCAACCATTTAACAATCTGAGCACAAGGAGGGGGTTGTGGGGGGTCACGATGCGATGCCAGGTGGGGGCGCATGTGACCATTTATTTATTTAATTAATTTTGTGTAATTGCACATCCACTACAATAGGTAGCAGTGACACTCATTGTCAGAGTGTGCACAGGAAATATAAACAATGTGAATAGTGTTATTAGGCAGGTTTATTTTATGTATGTATTTATTTATCTATTTTTTATTGTTTGATATTTATAAGGATACAATATTTCAGAGGTGTAGGCTACGTATTTTACAAACAAATGATCATATTTACAGTCATGGGGAAGAGTTGAGAGGGCATGAAATATTTTCTTCTTTGTGGGAGATCATAATTGAGAAGCACTTTTAAACCAAAATTTCTGCTGATGTAAAGAAACACCAAATAACAATGTCACCTTAAAATAACATCTTCAAAATGTTGGTGTTTAATAAAGCCAAGAGGGTAATGTTGATCACTTAAAGTGATCTATTGTTTTTGCAACGGTCTTCTGACTGGACTCTCTCAAAAGAGCATCTGAAAGTTGCAGCTCAGAATGCTGCAGCTCGGGTTCTGACCAAAACAAAGAGATCAGCACATATCACTCTAGTCCTAGAGGCTTTACACTGCCTCCCAGTCAGCTGGAGAATAAATTAAAAAATTCTGCTACTAGTCTATAAAATCACTGAAAGGATTCGGTCCTGAATACATTAAGAAATGCTGATTGAATATAAACCTAGCAGGGCTCTGAGATCTACGGAATTGGATCAATTGGTGGAACCCAGAGTTCAAAGTTAACATGGTGAAACTGCATTTATCTGCACACAAATGGAATAAGATGCCAACAGAAGTGAAGTCAGCCCAGAGTGTAAATGCTTTTAAATCCAGCTTTAAAACTTTGGTATTTTTTTACAGTATATCTTTGATAAGGGTCTTCTAAACATTTTAAAATGTTGTTTTAATTCTTTTTATTTTTAGAAAACTACTAATTTCTTTACTTTACTCTTATTCTCCCCCCCCCCCCTTGTTTTGTGTGAATGTGTTTTAACGCTGTCAATATTTGTTGTTTTAGTAATTTTTTGAAAGCTACTTTTGTTTTCTCTACTTTGCTTTAAGAATGTCATTAACTATTGTGTTTGTTGATGCACAGCACATTGAATTGCCTTGTGTATGAAATGTGCTATCGAAATAAAGCTGCCTTGCATTGCCTATATTAATGTGGAGTGGAAAAAGTTAGAGGGCCGTTAGACCAAAGGTGAAATTGTACAAGGTTTTGTGCCAACACATGTTGCAGACTTCAATAGATTCGGTGAAAATGTGGCATCTTCATTCTGAGTGATACTGGTTCCAAATTCCACCATACTCTCTATGAATGATTTAACAATGAGCAGTATGTTATGTGGGTGCAAAAACACTTGCAAGTAGCGTTGCCACTAACGTATGTTATACTTTACTTAAGCACTTTCAAACCTTCGTCTCCGTGATTTGGTCACAGGACCTACAGGCTGATCCTCTCATATTTACAATATCAATAATTTCCTTTTCATCAATGGTTCACAGTGACAATGTGTAATGTGTTCCTATCTCTAATGTCCTCCTTGGCAAATTTCTTCTGTTGCACTTCAGTTGCTGTTTTGGACATATGGCTGCCAACCTCTTCTGGAATGGGCATCAATAACAATTTGATTTAACTTTTGCAAACTTGAAAGTTGAGTTAAAGTTTAATAGGTGAACTTCCTTCTAGGCATTCTCAGACTGGGTGGATTGGTGTAGCATGGGAATTTAATCCATGTTGAATTTAGAGTTAAAGATAAAAGGAAAGTAAAATAAGGATAAAGGGAATACAACTCAATTTCCCTCTCTCTACACCCTCACATCATATAATTGCATTAAACCAGATGAGTTATTTTAATTAAATGGTCATTATTGCACATAGAACAGCTGTGAGGGTCACTGATAAAGGAATTCACTGTGAAGATCTAGGACAGTAAACTCAAGTATTTCAAAACCACCAAAAACAATCTCTGAAACATGCAACATTCTATGCTTTTATACAATAAGTGAAAGCGGAGATTTTATGATGTTGCCATTCTAAACCATTCAGAATGTGACTGTTTCACGTTGTCATCTTGTGCCCTCTAGTGTATATGACAGAAAGTGCATAGGAAGCAAATGCACTAGATTACTTTTCACATTCGGCAGGACCACTGCATAATAAAATGCAATTCATTCACACTATGTGTCATTACAAATGCTCATTTTTTGACACCATGAATTACATTTTTATTGTGAATAAATAGGCTTCATGAAAAATGTGTTTCTCTCATTTAATTTTGGTCATTCCAACTGATTGATTATACAACCAAACACGAAAACGTTACCATAGGTAGAAAGTTAGATATTAATTTGAAACAAAAAATACACAATGTGAGACATTGAGGTATATTGTTGGTGTGGGGGGGTGTATAATGGCATGCTTGCCTTCTGTTCCTCCTGCAGACAAATAAAATGAGGCTGACACCATCATTAACAGCACCACTCTGTTTCTACATCAGAAATAATACCATGATTCTTTTTAAGTGATAACTTAAGAACTTAAGTGACATTAGTAGTGGTGGTGGTGAGGGGGGGGGGGGGTGTGAGGGTTATCCATGGAGCATCAAGAGGGATTATTTAAAAGCTATTGTGGCGCTCCGTGTTGCTGAGCCAACTTCCCATAACCACCTCTGGCTGGGTCGTAGTCCTGCCTGTACTCATCTCTTACCTGCACAGAGAAAAGGACAAAAATAATTACCAAAACTTAATCTAACTTGAACACTTTCAGTTCATTCAATGTTCTCATTGCCAGACAACTGTATAGCATAGAATGAGTTGCCTGCTGCAATAAGAAAAATATATATACCAAAAAACAAACATTTTTGCAAGGTATTACGTTTATTGTGGGCTTAAAAAAAACTTATGATTGCTTTCATTTTTACAAAAAAATAACACAAATAAAAGAATTTCTAGTACAGCTTTTTGTACATTGTAAACCTCTTCAATCTGCCTGATTTTTATTCCATTAGTGCCTTATGACGGCAAGAGAAAATCCGAAGTTTGAGCCTCTTAGCTCAAACGGGTTGAGTTAAGGTCCTTCAAAATTTGGGTGCCACGCACACTTATGGGATCCGGGAATTGCACACAAAATTTTCAACCATAGTCTGAGCCCCGCGATAGGGCTGTGCAATTAATCGAAATTCAATTATGATTGTGATTGTTACTGTTATAGAAAAGAATGATTCAGCATATTAACATAAGTGTTTTTACTTTTTAAAAATTTGGTTTTCATTCCTTGTACATGAAGCAATACCAAAGTGACCTTGAATTGATAAGCTTGCTCGGAACAGACTGATTGCCTTCCTGCCTAGCTGACCCTCCCTTCTCCTCCCAAATTCCTAACTAGGCAGCATAAAGAAGTTTCCCGTGATTCTTACTGCGCATTCTCTCAGATTACGATCATGTAGAGTTTTGTGTATATTTGAAGCTTCAAATATAAAGAAACCCAAAAGACAAACTGTTTCATTCATTTCGCCGAACTGCTAAAAATTCCACAATATTACACTCAATGATTACAAAATTGACATAATCATAAACAAACAATTATTAATACTAGGGCTGAAACCAGTCCTCATCATTTCTGCCTCGGATACCCGCTTAGGAAGTCGTAGTCAAACCAAGGACAAAATGCATGACAGTACACGGTGCTAACGCGGTGAGAAAGCCAACTTCAAAATAAACCTTAGCTTAGCAAGCAACATATTGAGATCAATGCCTTGAAATGCTTTTATTTTGAAGTTGGTCCCAGTAGCGTGTCGCAGCGTATGTAAGGGCTGACGTGTTAGTTTGGGGCATCTATATGGCCGTCACAAACTGTTGCAACAATGTCATCCTGAAATAAAGTTCAATTGCAAGTTAAGGGCGCTAAGACATAATTACACTGACATCGTATTGTACGGCACCCTGTTGTTAACATTTAGCAGCGGCTGCAGACAAGCAGCGAGCTACCAGTACCTAGTAGCAAGTTGGTCGCGATGACTTTTCAAAAGCAGTTTAATAAGTGAAAATAACTACAGCCCGTAGACAGCTGGGATAGGCTCCAGCGCACCTGCGATCCTTGTGAGGATACGCGGTTTGGAAAATGGTGGCTGGATGAATTCTGCACACTTGGATGCTGATAGCCTGAATGAGTTGCTGTCTCTATAGATCACTTATTAACAAACCAGGCTTACTCAAATATGCTGTTTTAGCCGGCAAAATCACTACAGTGGCTCTGATGTCACTTAGTTTCATAGACCAAAATCTATGGGGAGAGATCTGTCTAAAATCTCACTTGTTTCAGAGAGTAAAATAGTGTGCTAAGCACATTTCAAATTTAAGGAAAAAAAAAAAAAAGTTATCTAAAAATTAAAAACAGTTGGTTGTTCATTATTAGGAGTAAATGTGTTTTTGTCTTATGTATTTAGAATTGTTCTTTAATAAAGCAAGAATATTTTTTTTAAATCCAAATACCCAATAATTCGCTAGAATTTTCAGGATATCCAAATACTTAAATATTCGATAGCTGCAGCCCTAATAATATTAATTTTGAGTAATTTTGAGCACAGGAGTTCCTCCGCTATGCCCCCCTATCAAAGCTAGCTAGCGTATAAGCCATACTGCACAAGCTGCAGTCAAACTCCACATTTTGTTTGGTCTAAAACGAACTTACATGATTATAGTGTTTCATTTGTCTTATTTTATTTTATTTTTTAATGTTTAAACATTTTCTTGTTTTGTTCTGCCATTTGAGTAGATGCACCTGTGGCTAAAGCCTATTTGTGGCAGGGTTATTTTCTTTTATACTAACTTTTGGACCTGGATTCCCCAACCCTGGGCGTGAGTGCCTTGAAATGATCTAAATACAAAGTAGAGTTCCTAAATATGATGATAAATCAGCTGAACCCCCGCCAACACTTAACATTTCCAAAATATAGACCCCCAATATGTCAGTAAAATGCATTGTGTCATTTAAAAAATACACTGTTAAGGGTTAATACCAAGCTCTAACAATAGTACACCTATGCTATTTGCAAGTGCAGATTCTGATAGACATGGCCACAATACATACATAATTCACAGGTCTGTACCTCCATATATGGCCCCAAATTTTGCATACAATTTCCAGCTCCTAAAAGTGGGCGTGACACCCAACTTAAAAGGCCTATAACTCGAAAAACCGTTTGAGCAAGGAGGCTCTTCAGATTCTTTCTTTTGACATTATAAGGCAGTGGTTCTCAACCTTTTTTCAGTGACGTACCCCCTGTGAAATATTTTTTTTTAGCCATATACCCCCCAACCAGCACAAAGCATTTCTGGTTGAAAAAAAAAAAAGACTTAAAACAGAGTGTTGTTCCATCATTGTCTGATTTATTAAACTTTGGAAGTCTGTTTGTGGTCTCTCAAACTATTTGGAAATAAAAACATATAACATAAAAAAACAAATAATTGAAGATATATTAACATAAATCAACATTAAGTGTTCTTCTTTGAGATCATAGTAAAGCTCTGTCACAGAATTAAAAAAAAATAGTTTTCAAGTAATTGACAGGCGATTCTAGGTGTCATATGACAAGTTGGGATGAACCATTATTGTACGGGAGAGATGCTGGTTTTTAGGACACTGAAATAGAATAGCCTACTGACTATAAAATTCATTTTATAAACGTATATTTTTCTGAAATATTTACATATACTTTCAAATATATTTTAAAATGTCACATACCCCCTGAAGTGCCTTCATGTACCCCCATTTGAGGAATTACGTGTGTGTGTGTGTGTGTGTGTGTGTGTGTGTGTGTTTAAACACCAAAGCAGAGCATACTAGCAGACATACTCAAGAGTACCAAGCAATTCACCTGTCCTCCAGACTTGCCACGACCGTACTGTCTTCCCTCCTTAAAGCCTGTGTCCCAGTCTGTCCTTATCATACGGTCATCAAGACGTGTGCCATTTATGAAGCGCATAGCATGTTCTGCATCTGCCCTTGTATAATATCTACACAAACTGGGGTTAAGTTCTGTTGCATACTCTTTAGGGATTTTCAGTAGTGAGTCTGAGTCAGTATTTCAGTTAGTTCTGTGGTGTGTCAGGTCGGTGCCAGGGCATGTTTAAAATATAAAAGGATACTCGACGAAGCAGAAGCCACAGGCCGTCTTCTTTACTTTATCCAGACCAATGATGATGCGTTTTACATCTCCACTTTTAGAAAAGAGCTCATGAACCTGCTCAGAAAACAGACGAGGGTTGCAAAATATTTTCGCATGCTGTTTTAGAAAAATGCAATACAAACATGTAGCATGCACTCAATTACTGTTTTAGAAAGATGCAACACAAACATGTAGCATGTACTCGATTAACAGGACAGATAAATCATTTCTAAACAGTGCAGTGTCTGTTACCTGCTCCTCTGTGGTGTAGAAAGAGAGGTTCCCCACGTACAAAGTGTGGCTTGATTTTAGCAGTTTCTCTTGTACATGACACTTACCCTGGAAACACAAGTAAATACTAATAAATAAAAGATCAGCAAAAGTTACAAAAGGTGTAACGGTCCAGTAAAAACTGTGTTACTTAAAACATTATTACACCAAGTTTTCAAATTGGCCATTTTACTATTTACAGGCATAAATTGATGTCAATTTTTACTACATTTTTATACGTTAAGCTTCACACGGTACATACGTGAGAGACTGTTCGATAAATTAATAAATGCCTTCAAAAACTGTTTTAAACCGAAAGTAAGCAACGCAAATGTTCCGGAAAAGTCCTTTGTGTACACTGTACAACTTAAACTGCTCTCTACAATTTGCTAACTTTAGCAAACACGACGTCCGTCCGTGATGTAAACAATACGCATTGTACCTTACCTTAAAATGCTGGTCTCTGTATGAACCGATATCGATGTAAGAGTCGCTATTTAGAGCATTCAATTTTACAGACATTGTGGACAAGCTGACAACAGGCGATTCGCCGCAACACAACTACGTTTCCGGTTATTGAGTCCGTACTTTAAACATGTCCGTGTGCAATAACTCCGCTTGGAAGTGTCTAAACGTCTAAAAATAATTACTGTATCCTTACCATTGGTAAGTACGTTTTGTGTTTAAATAGTGTTATTTTGTCATGTTTAATTTATTTCGAGCTCGTTTTTGTTGTTTGTTTTTTGGTCTTCGCAAGCAGTTTTATTTTGAAACATACCGGATCTACCTACACTCGCACAGCACCGCAGCCCTCTCGTGTTTCCTTGTGGCAACTGTACGGAGTTTGGCAGCCAGTGTGAATTTCAAGTAATTACAAGGCCCACCCTGGACTTTGCAGGAATCAACTTGTTAGGAGGTAAATTATGTGATCATTCTGGGGGTTTGTTGCACTATACTGCGGTATATGTTGATAGATATTATAACATTTTTAATTCTTCATTTCATATATTAACCATTGTTACACATTATTAACATTTTAATTCTTTATATTAACCTTGTCGAGATGTTTTGTGTCCTGTGCAGAGCAGATGGTGTTGATTTCGGTATAATTTGACCTTAAGCTAAGACATATGATTTAGTCTAAAAAAGTTCCTTCTCAGCGTTTTGTGCGAAAACACATTTAGTCCTTGAACAGAATTTGTCTCGAACATACACCCACCTGACCTTGTTTTCGCCATCTGCTCATGGAAAAGTACCCAGAGATATGTTTTGTCTTCAAATAAAAGAGAGGAGGTCTTTTAACTATAAGAAGCCATTGTACACGCGGAGGAGACACATTTTGACGCTCTGAATCCCACCTGTTTAAGTGATGAATTAGAGGCTGTTTAAGTGTCCAGAGATCTCTGTTAGTTTAAAAAATCATTTTTGCAAAGGTGTTTTTTCTTACATTAAATCTGTCTTCAAATTTTGGAACACGCAAAGAGGACAAATAATTTTATTCCTCTTTCAATGTCACAACTGATTTAAGAAACGTAGACAATTTATTAAATGGTGGGACGTCACGTCATCATAATCACCCTTAGATTCAGTTAAGAAGGAATACAATCATATCACATCTATGTTAAATTAGGGTCAAAAAAGTTTTGTACTTGACAAAATAAAACTTGAAACTGCAAATTGTTGTGTTAATCTTGAATTTCTTTGAAATATTAGAATTTAGTATGAAAGTGTATTGAAGATAAAAAAAGTGTGTTTTTCAGTAAAAAAAATATTTTGATTCACTTTGAATAAGTTATTTATTTTTACTTTTCGCTGTCATATATATTTTGACATTTGAGGTATTTTTTCTGTTTTTTTGAAATTCAGATTCAGATCTTATTTGTTTCTAAACTTATTTTTTTTGTTTCAAATCTTTTTTCACTTTCAGATTTTTTTTTTTCCAGTTTCAAATCATCAACACCACCCACCCCCGACCCCCCAGACTTTTGACCCAAATTTTAAGAAGAGGTGCGTGGTATCAACTGAGCAGGGCGTGGAATCATGAGTGACTAAGTTTACATACAGGCACCTGAATATTGGCAATAATTGGGTTTTGTAAGGCCCTGTAAACACACACAATAAGCCGAATATACCGTACTCTTATTCTGGTTTTAAAAACCTTTAATAACACAAAATCTTCTCATCTAAACGCATTCAGAATACCTTGAACGAACGCCATTATTTTTTGTTGTGCACATGCTTTAATTTTTCTTCTTCATCTTCTTTTCTTCTTCTTCGCTTATTTTATTTGCAAGGAATCTCAGTCTTTGTAGTAACGACTTGTATGCGCAGCTCCGTCCTGATGAGCTGCTTTCACAGGTGACACACTTGTTTTGGGTTGCAAATGACCGCTGTTAAAGGTACCTTGCATAAGGCCTTGTCCACACGTAGCTGGGTATTTAAAAAAAAAAAAATTCCCCTTCCCCATGTGAAAAAAAAATCATTTTCACACTGTCTCGTTAAAAAAAAAAACATCCACAAAACGCACACTGTCATGTCTGGGAAGATATGGCTTTGGTTGAGGATCCCGATTGGTCCTGAGTGGATTCCTGCCCTTTCGCAGGCTGACCAATCCGGGCCCTCAGCCACTTGTGCCTGGCCCCAGCTGTGATTAGTTACCCTAATTGGTGTGGGTGTATTTAATTCCCGGGTGGTGATCAGTTCCTTGTGGGATCATTGCCGCTTGTCACGGTCACACCACGTGCTGTCTGTCATTTTGATTTTGTACCTTTTCAGTTCCTTTGTTATTTTATGCTAACCAGTTCCTTGGTTAGTGTGTTTTGTAAAATAAAGCATAACAGTCTAAGCCGCACTCCTGCCGTGGTTCTCCTGCCTCCCTGCATTTTGGGTCCTCTACTTCACACGCCGACAGACTCAACTCCGCTCTGTGGCCGGACCGTGACAGAATGATCCCACCATAAACGGATCCAGCGGACCAAGAGGCAGGTACCGTTACAGTTTTCGGCGGTGCGCATGCAGCGCCCGCTTCCAGTTGCGGCCGCCACCGGTTCCCGTTCCGGCGGCGCACGTCGTGCGGCAGCAGCCCCTGGCATCCTCGCCTGAGCCGCTGCAGCCCCTGGCATCCTCGCCTGTGCCGCTGCAGCCCCTGGCATCCTCGCCTGTGCCGCTGCAGCCCCTGGCATCCTCGCCTGTGCCGCTGCAGCCCCTGGCATCCTCGCCTGTGCCGCTGCAGCCCCTGGCATCCTCGCCTGTGCCGCTGCAGCCCCTGGCATCCTCGCCTGTGCCGCTGCAGCCCCTGGCATCCTCGCCTGTGCCACTGCAGCACCTGGACTCTACGCCGGAGCCTTCATCTGGGTCCCTCTACAGATGTTGACTTTGTTTGGGACGTCTGGGATCCGTCCCTTAAGGGGGGGGGTACTGTCGTGTCTGGAAAGATCTGGCTTTGGTTGAGGATCCCGATTGGTCCTGAGTGGATTCCTGCCCTTTCGCAGGCTGACCAATCCGGGTCCCTCAGCCACTTGTGCCTGGCCCCAGCTGTGATTAGTTACCCTAATTGGTGTTGGTGTATTTCATTCCCGGGTGGTGATCAGTTCCTTGTGGGATCATTGCCGCTTGTCACGGTCACCCCCGGAGTTCTGTCTGTCATTTTGATTTTGTACCTTTTCAGTTCCTTTGTTGTTTTATGCTAACCAGTTCCTTGGTTAGTGTGTTTTGTAAAATAAAGCATAACAGTCTAAGCCGCACTCCTGCCTCCCTGCATTTTGGGTCCTCTACTTCACACGCCGACAGACTCAACTCCGCTCTGTGGCCGGACTGTGACATGTTAATGTTTTATAGATGTGTGAAGTAGGTAAAATAGTGTTGAACCCAGTATAAGTTGACCTTAACCTAAGCTGGTACACCTTGTTTGGTCTAAAATTCCCTCTCAGTGTTTACACACACACATTCTCTTCGTGGGAGCGTACTCTGCTTTGGGGGAGTCCACACACACACACCACTGACTCTATTTTGTCTAAAAATGAAAAACAGGTGCAGTCTGTGTAGGAAAATAATATTATGTAACATATAGTGTGAGAACCAATCTGTTCTACTCATTCTTAGTAGGAGGAGAAGGGGCGTTTACGTTCAAAACTCGATTCTTTAAAAGCTGGATTCCCCAAGGGAGGGGGCACATTTGGCACTCTTTTATACCACCTTTTTACGTGATGTAAATTGTTGCCGGTGACCAGAGAATTCTCTGTTTAATAAATCATCCTTGCAAGGTGTTTTTTCTTACAAGAAGTCTGTCTTCAAATTTTTGGAACACGCAAAAGTGGACATTATATTTTAGCCTCTTTCACCAGTTACCACACTGTCACATTCAGGTGCCACTAGTATCACCACCACCACCTTCACTCCCCTGGCCTCAGTCAGTACTTTTAATACCAGTCTGACTTCACTGTTAAACTTTTCAGGAAGTGAACAAACATGGCTGATCTGCCTGTTCACCTGACCAGCACAACAGACCCTACCGTCAGCAAAGAGCACGAATAGTTGTGAACGTTGATTTTTGTTAGTGAATTTTCAAATTTTGGGTTGTCATTTCCTTTTTTGTTTTTACTGCGTTTTTGATAAAACACTTGATTTAAATCCCTGTATTTTTTGTCTGTATTCATTGTCTATAAAGTATCATTCTGGCATAATTTGAGTCAAAAATATGGAGTTAACTTTGAATGTAAAGTGCATCTTTTGGCCCATGAAACAGTGTACCCATAGAACAGAATGAATTCACATTTGATTAAAAAAACAAATAAAAATAAATAGATATAGCAGTCAAACAAGACCCGTATTAGGAAGTGGTACATATGATTACTAACACTATTCCATGAGCAGGGTTAAAAATGCCCCCAACTACAATGAATTCATGTTAGCTGTAAACTTAAGAAGTCAACCACCCCCCCCCCCCATTTTTATTTTGTTTTGTAAATAAATAAATAAATACAATCTTGACAATAATAGGTTATATGCAGCCTCATTAGTCTGAATACAGTATTCTGATTAATATTGTATTAGTGGAGTATGAGTTAAGCAGCAAAATCCAGCTTTTTTTTTTTTTTAAATCAATATCAGAAGGTGGCCATTTTGCCATTTGCTGTCAACTGAAAATGACATCGCAGGTGCTCAGGTCACAACCAATTACAGCTCAGCTACAGAAAACAGGTGATTGGTCATTGACTGAGCCCCGAGCAACTGTGATGTCATCTTCAGTCAACAGCAAGTGACAAAATGGCTTACCTTCTGAGATTGATAAAAGCGGCTGGATATTGCTTCATAACTCATATTCCACAAATGTAATATTAATTATGATGTCATGTTTAGACTACTAGGTCACATATAACATTAGTGTCAAGAAATGTTTAAGTTTCACTTCCCCTTTAAAATAAATGTCTCTCATTTTGAAAGAATATTTTTAATATTTTGGTCAAAATAATTTCAAACCACACATATTTTAACCAAAAAAGTAAAACATTTGTGTAATCTACCGTATATAATAAATTGGATGTTAGAACTAGATAAGATTTCTACTAATTCTGATTCCCTTTTGGTTTTATGTTTTTTATTGAACATATAAACATAAAGAAAACACAAAACATATTACAAGTATAAAATATAAGTTGAAGTAAAAAAGAAAAAAAACTAAAACTAAAGTCACTTACTTGGGCATTGTTGTTACCAAGGACAGAGATTTGAGGGAGAAATAAAATGTTTGCAAAAATGTAGATACATGTAAATCCATTCTAAATTCTTGGCTACAGAGAGCCATGACTAGGCCTCACCTTCCCAAGATGAAACTGTTTTGACAAGACAGTTCTTTGCCGTCAAATTTTTCCCCTGGATGGACTTTGGTTTTTGTCATCAGAAACAGACAGCGACAAAAGTGAAATGTATACTAAAATCCAACTAAAACCAAATCAACAAAACGCAGATTATGACAATATCTTCCATTCCCGAACGCTCAACTAAACGCACAGCTGAAAGCCATGACTAGGCCTCACCTTCCCAAGATGAAACTGTTTTGACAAGATAGTACTTTGCCGTCAAATTTGAGGTGGTATATCAAAAGTGACAAGGTATAAATAAAGCCGTTATGCAAACGTCAAGGCCCCTAAAACAGTTGGTTAACTCAACAACTCTGTTGAATCATTTGATTCTAGAACAGGCAGTGGGACGACATGTGGAAAGCATGACAACGTTTGCACAGGCTGCCGACATATCATTAGCAGTTTAGCCGTGCAGTCACCGGACCAAAGCAGCAATCAATCGTATCATCTTTTGATCATGCTTGTTTGTTGGTCTTCCATTTATACAGGTCCAAATACATTCTGGATAGCCGAAATGCCAAGACTTTAGAAGCCGCCAGGCTGCCATATTACTCCTCCCAAGAAACGTTTCTCGGCATAAGATCCAATACATTTACAGTATCGAAAATGGAGGACATTTGAGACAGTACTTAGTAGAAACAGCATGATTGATGATGTTTTAAATTTGTTCAACATAAACAAGAGGACTTCGGGCATTTTACAACTTGCCTTAAATATATGTAGGTATAAATTATACGGGTATGCTTATATAATTATACCATATATATATATACAAATATATATATAACTGAGTGATAAAAGAAAAAGGGGGTCTTCAACGCAGAATATACTGTCCACTTGTTCATTCTTTTTTTTCTTCTTTTTTTAAACTTGTTAAAAAATAGTGACCCGCCACAACCCCCCACCCCCATCCCCACCACCCGGCCCTATGTGGTAGATGCCACGACTTCCGGGTTTTACACATCAGCGCTGTTTCCGGCCACTGCTGGCTGCGTTCCAACACTCGAACCCCCACCCCTGTGCTCATCGGCGGGAGGGCGTCTCAGCTACGTATCTGAAATGCTTCGGACACTGAGACAGACACTAGACACTCGCAGCTTCGTACCCGTCGACGGAAACGCGCAACCAAGGGGCAAAAAGGCGGAAGCGCAAGTACTCGGACGCGGCCCACACGTCGCAAACTGGAAACGGAAACAAAGTTGATGGGTGAAAACCTGGAAGTCGGAAGTCCCGCCTCCTCCGTGGCATATAGTCCATACTAAGAGCCTACCAGCTGTATATTTGTCTAATCTGTACTATACGTATAGTTAGTCGCGAGATGGGAGGAGTTAGATGGCCGCCTTGTCGCTTCAACGGCTTGCACAAGCGTCTATGGGCTATCGGCTATCCAGTAAGATATACAGTTTCTCTAGTGAGGAGGGTTTCATTCTCTTCCTTGACTTTTACAAGGCGATCGATTCAGTTGAGCACTCATTCATATTGACTACTCTGAGCAATTTTGGTTTTGGGCAGAAATGTATTAATCTGATTAGTATGTTATACAAGGACTTTAATAGTTCTGTGGCTTTGGAACATGGTACCTGCCCAAGATTTCAAGTTAATAGGGGTATTAGACAGAGTTGTAACAGCTTGCCTTTATTACTTATTCTAGTGGCAGAATTTCTAGCGATTAGGATAAAAAATAGTGGTATTGAAGGAATAAACATTTTGGAGAAAAATATTTTTGATAAGTCAATTGCGGACGACACAATACTATTTTTAAAGAATGAAAGACAAATTCCAGAAGTTTTATTTTCCATTAACCAATTCTCCAAAGCATCAGGCCTGAGATTAAATATTGCTAAATGTAAATTATTTGCCCTTCATGAACAGCCGGCACCCGCAATATGTAACATTGCTGTTAAAACTGAATTCACTTACTTGGGTATTGTTTTTACCAAGGACAGAGATTTGAGGGAGAAATAAAATGTTTGCAAAATGTAGATACATGTAAATCCATTCTAAATTATTGGCTACAGAGAGACATTTCTATATTTGCTTGAATCTTGCTTTCTAAAATGGAAAGTCTCTCAAGGACTATTTATCCTGCCTTTACTCTTGAAATTTCAGATAAGATAGCTAAACTCATCAATACTATAAACTTCCAATTTATCTGGAAAAAGAAATGCCAGTATATTAGAAGTGCTGCTGTGGTCAAGAGTATTGAAGAGGGAGGTTTGAATGCAATAGACTTTTCAGTTATGAATGGTGCTTTAAAATTAAAATGGCTTAATTCATTTGTTATGCACAAAGACTCTTTTTGGTTTACCATTCCTAATGCGATTTTTCCAAAATTGGGTGGAATCGACTTCCTTTTGCGCTGTGATTATGATGTATGTAAAATGCCTGTGAAGCTTTCAGATTATCACCAATAAATTCTTAATTTCTGGAATTTGATTTATAAATACAATTTTGCACCCCACAATTCACCCCTATGGAATAATAGCTATATTCTGGCCAATCGTAAGTCATTGTTTTTAGAAAACTGGATGGGTAAAGGAATTTGGGCTATTTCACATCTTATGAATGAACAAGGATTTTTTTTTAAATCATACAGACTTTTGTGTTAAATACAACTTTCAATGTTCATTTAGAGAGTTCAATAGAGTAATTAAAGCCATTCCAGCCCAATTTAAAGCAATGACTCAACAATTGGTGGTGCATTCTAATGTATCTGAAATGTGTTCACTCTATTTGGAAGGAGACATCTTTGGTAGCAGACAGTTGCCTAATAAACTTTTTAGAAGTGTATTAACTGAACGGTACTATCTGTTCCTACTTAGAAGAAAATATGTTCTAGGGGAATACAGCGATGTTGATGCAAAAAGAATAAGGAAACGTTGCTTATCATATCCAATTCCTCATGAAGCTAAAGAAGTTAATTTTAAAATATTAAATGACATTTATCCATCTAATAATTTTTTACATATAAGATTTAATTGGGACAATAACTCGTGTGTATTGTGTGAGTATGACATCAAAACAGTGGAACATATCTTCTTTGATTGTGAATACGTTTCAGAATTTTGGTTAGCTGTACAGAGCTGGTTATTGTCCAAACACATTACATTGCAACATTTAAATTGGATGTCAGTTAAAGTGGGATTTCAGTTACACGAGAAGAACTTGGACTTTTTGGTTAACAATTTAATTTCTCTAGCGAAACATTTAATTCATAGATGCAAATACCTCAGGGTAAAGCCCCACATCAACAGTTGGAAGAATGATCTCAAGCTATACAAAAATTTCTTGTATTTTATGATTAACAAAAATGCCCAGAGTCTATTTTCTTTAATGGGCCGATATCTTCTTTTGGAGTAAATTCCTCACTTTTTTTTCTTCTCTCTCTTATTTTTATTTTGTTTTGTGATGCTTGTTCAACTGCGAAATGTATAATGTCTGACAATGTGTGCCTTAATTGTTTGTATTTGAATGATGAATAAAAAATAAAAACTTTCTCTAGTTTTCCGTCTGACACTTTTTGTTGTTGTCGTTTCCGGTCGGACACGGAAGGGACACTAGACTACACTATTTCCTTTCACACGGATATATAAGTCTGTGCTTTTTGGACAGTGGCTACAACTTCAGAGTTCAGACCACAAACTTGGATGATGGGTCTGATTTGTGGTAAATTGTGCTAAAATATATACCGTGTTATTGTGTACTTGCATTGATAACATGAGGAACTTCGGAAGTGGCATTTTTAAAGAAATTTGACAGTTCCATTTTACAAAACTGACCACGGTGCTCTATCTCATAGGTGTCCAACTCCGGTCCTGGAGGGCCTCAGTCCTGCAGGTTTTGGATGTTTCTGTTCTCCAACACAGCTGATATATGATCAGCTCATCAGCAAGCTCTGCATAAGCCTGATAACGATCCTGCTGATTTGAATCAGCTTGTGTTGGAAGAGGGAAACCTCCAAAACTTGCAGGACCGCGGCCCTTCAGGACCAAAGTTTGACACTTATGCTCTATCTCGACGGCTTCCAACACTTGCAAACATTTGATTTAGAAACTCTATATGTATTTGTAAGTATTACAAAAAATTTAAATATTGAGTTAAAAACGTAATTTCTGTTGATTTTTCTGTATAACTACAAATGAACGCAGCATCCTACTATACAAAGCAAGCACATATATTCCACAGCAACACTGACACGCATTTTATTTAGAAACTTCTGTAAACATTATAAAAATATCATGTTGAATTATAAACGTAATTTCTGTTGACTATTTTTCTATTGAACGAAAAATGACCGCAACATTGTATGCAAAATGTATATTTTGGCGTAACCGGCAAGTCCCCAGCTAGCGGTATTTTGTTGTGAATCGCGTGAGAACTACCAGCAACGTGTGCCCAACCCCCCTACAATTTATTACAGCAAGTTGGGAGTTGTGAACGAGCCGTTTGAAAAGACTTGAAAAGTTATTGACGTTTCCACATTTAAAGGCGAATACACGATTGCTGCATTTGAAAAGATGCAAAGTGTGTTCTACTGCCTGATAACCCTGCCCTGAGGCTTAGGGTTAGACTGGTAATGCTAATAACGGCCTATTTACCGTGGCAAAACATTATTAAAACTTAGGGAAAAGGCACCAAAGGGAGTGAAGCGAGGCAGAAATCACGCCCAGTGCATGACTGCAAAATAATATTAGGAGGAGAGTTGCCTGCTACAGCAAAAATATCCACTGCCCATTGTATGCAAGGCAAGCAGGTACAATATATCGACGGCTTTCAACACTCATACACGTTTCCTTTAGAGGCTGCCATTCTAGTTAGATTCTGGAATCATAACAACATGACATTTTTAGTTGTCAATGAAATTTCTGTTCATTAGTTGGAATATGTAATCCGTTCCGTTCCGTCTTCAATTCCGCTTATCCGGGGTCGGGTTGCCGGGGCAGCAGCTTTAGCAGGGAAGCCCAGACATCCCTTTCCCCAACCACTTCAGCCAGCTCCTCCGACGGGATCCCAAGGCGTTCCCAGGCCAGCCGAGAGACGTAGTCTCTCCAGCGTGTCCTGGGTCGTCCCCGGACCCTCCTCTCCTGGGAGGCTGAGGAGTGTGATCCCTCTAAAGTTGGAACACACCCTCCGGCCCCCCTTCTTAAAAAGGGGAACCACCATCCCGGTCTGCCAATCCAGAGGCTCCACTATATACAGTGTTAATGGCGCACTGCTTTCCTCTCCTGAGACGCCGGATGGTGGACCAGAATTTCCTCGAAGCCGTCCGGAAGTCGTTTTCCATGGCCTCACCGAACACTTCCCAGTTTTTGCCTCAGCGACCGCCGAAGCCGCATTCCGCTTGGCCAGCCGGTACCTGTCAGCAGCCTCCGGAGTCCCACAGGCCAAAAAGGCACAATAGGACTCCTTCTTCAGCTTGATGGCATCCCTTACCGCTGGTGTCCACCAGCGGGTTTGAGGATTGCCGCCACGACAGGCACCAACCACCTTACGGCCACAGCTCCGATTGGCCGCCTCAACAATGGAAGCCCGGAACATGGTCCACTCGGACTCAATGTCCCCCTCCTCCCCCGGGACAAGGGGGAAGTTCTGCCGGAGGTGGGTGTTGAAACTCTTTCTGACGTTCCCAGCAGACCCTCACAATACGTTTGGGTCTGCCTGGTCGGACCAGCATCTTACCCCGCCATCGGAGCCAACACAACACCAGGTGGTGATCAGTTGACAGCTCCGCCCCTCTCTTAACTCGAGTGTCCAACACATACGGCCGCAAATCCGATGACACGACTACAAAGTCGATCATCGTGAATGTGCAATCATTACAAGAATAACGTGGTGAGTTATAAATGTACTTTAATTTCTATTGCATTTAAGTGGTGGGAAAATAGGCAGAAATGCTGCAAAGTGCAAATGTCCAAATTGTGGGTCAGACTGTGTACAAATGTGCTAAGTGCATTGTACATCTGTGTCTAAACAAAAACAATAACTGCTTTTGTGAATTTCACGTGGTTATTTTAGAATGGTAGCAGTCAGTTTTGAGAGTTGGAACTCTTGGCTGGGTGGGGGACTTTGTTACATCAATAAAATAACCTTAAGACCTGAGATGGGGTTAATTGGGGTAATCGATGTTCTATCCAAAACTTCACAGCTGAAAATATTTACAAGTTGTGAATAGCGTACAGGTATTTTCAAAAAAACGCTTTTGAACTACCTCTCTGCTCCACCCTTGTTGTTTTAAATAAAGATAGTAACTTAACCGCTCCCGTGAAGGAGAAACGAAAGGAAGAAAAGGTTTTGAACTAAACAAAACTGAAATGAAAATCATATAACCAGTTAGTAAGCTGCCATTTCTTTTCAAGCCTGTTAGTTTCTCCTCTTTTTCTTTTAGTTTCTCCTTTTTCCTATCTCAGCAAGTCAAGCTTTTAGGAATGTATTTTGCTTTCGTTTTGTTTCATGTTGCACGTTGGTGAAACTTTGATGTGTCTTTTATTTGATTCTTTATTTGGTTTTACTTGGTGTGATCTGTGGGCTTGAAGTGTGATTTTTTTATTTTATTTGTTATTTTGTGTAAGTGCTAATAAGGTTGTTTTGTGTGATTCCAGATAACGGTGAGGTTCTTGCTGTGGTCAAGTCAGGAAACTAAAGCAGGAAAGGCACCTCGGACATCTGCCAATTCCTTCCGTTATGACTGAGGCAGACGCGCTGCGGCTCACCTCAGGCTAGTGAACGTTGGAAGCTCGTTGACTGAGTTGCTGTCTTCACAAGGGCCATGGCAAGCAAAGTTGAGGAGCAACTCCAATGTCCAAATTGTTTGGACATCTTTAAAGACCCTGTCATGCTGCCGTGTGGTCACAGCTTCTGTCACGCGTGTGTGCAGATGTTGTGGGAGGAGAAAGGACAACAATCGTGTCCAGTCTGTAGAAAAAGGTATAAATTGATGGATCCACCTTCAAACTTGTCACTGAGGTATGTGGTGTATGTGTGAGGCCCTTTCACCACCCTCAGTTGAGTCGGAGGACATCTGCAGCTTGCACAATGAGAAACTGAATTATTTCTGTTTGGACCACCTCGAGCTTGTGTGCCTCATCTGCATAGACACGCAACTCCACAATAGGCACATGATCTCCCCATCAATTAAGTTGTGAACGGTCACAAAGGGAAACTCCAGGAAGGCCATCAGCAAGCAAAGGAAAGACTGAAATATTACAAACGTGTAAGAGACGACTGCAACGAGCAATCGGAGTACATCAAGGTCCAGGGGCAGTGGGTGCAAAGGAAGATTAAGAAGAATTTTGCGCAGCTTCAACGCTTCCTGCGGGTTAATGAGGACTCCAAGTTGAGTGGTGTGAGGGTGCAAGTGCTCAGTAAGATTGAGAACGATAAATGACAAGATTGAGGCTCTCGACAGAGACATGGCTGCACTCTCAGATGTGATCAGAAGCACAGAGGAGCAGCTGAACTCTGACCCTGTTTCCTTCATGAAGAACTTCAAGACTGCAATGACCCGAATCCAGAAGCTGCCCAATATGACCAATCGACTCACAGGGGCTCTGCTGAACAAAGTTTTTTTTATGAGGGCAACCTCAAGTTTAGGGTGTGGGAAGAAATGAAGAAGATTGTCTCCTACAGTCCTGTCATTCTGGACCCAAACACGGCTGATCAATACATCAGTCTGTCTGAAGATTTGACCAGTATGCATGCCGCAAGAAGGCAGCTGTGTTCAAGTAATCCAGAGAGGGGTATGGATGGCTAAGTGCTCTGTGCTGCTTTGTACTCGGAAACGCATGTGTGGGATGTTGAGGTGGGAGCCAACACAGCCTGGAAATTAGGGGTGGCTGTGGGGAACCCTGATCTTTTCCCAAGTATAATATACAGCCTAGAATTTAATGTAGATGATGGATACATGATGTTTGGCTCACACTGGGATCCACCAGTGAAACTGTGGAGGATCCAAGTTCAGGTGGATATTGACAAAAGATCTGTTTCATTCTTTGAATATTTTTCTAATGGTAAATGCCGCGGACTTCCGCAAGTCACACACCTACGCTGTTTCTGGTTACTGTTGTGACATATAGGTTGTATCCCAATACACGCAGTTCCACCCTTGTGCCCTCAATTGCCCATTCCAGTTGACGAGCGTGACTGTGTTAGGGTGTCTCAGTTCTTCGAAGCACTCTGAGACGCACTCGGCAACCGAGACAACTGAGACACCCTACACCCATAAGTGAAAGTGCGATTACTGGGACACTGCCTATTATGTCACCACAGTAACCGGAAAAGTGTCGATGTGTGACTTACGAAAGGCCCACCTCCTCCGTGTCATATACCCCATTGTCATGTAATTTTGTATGAGGTATTTTCCCCCAAATTATTACAGATAAACGTCCTCTGCAATTCATTCCACTTGCAACACACAAGTGATTAAGAATTAACCCCACCACAAATGATTGACATGCTGAATAAACTTTAAAAAAAATAATTGAATATTATTGCTCTAGGCTGTAATAGAATGTATCTAAACAAAAAGTATTTTTTTAGTTGACTGCCGACTTTTATTCTCTCTTCTGATGTTTCTTAACAATCCTTTATGACTTTGAATTGAGATTTTGCTGTGTGCAATGGTCACCACTAGGTGTCAGTAACGATCCATCCAACAATTATTGTACTTGGTGCTTGTATTTGTGTTACTCACATAGTTGGTGGAATAAATACATTTGACAGAAAAATATGTGTGCATTGTTTATTTTAGTACGAATTTATGGACATAAATGTGTTTATTTGCAGTCAAATGAAAGGGACTTGGGGAAAAAATGCAAACAAAACGATTTGCAAACAAAAATAATCAATTTCTTGGAATGATGTGACAGATTCCACCCTCTCGGAGCTGTGGACACTTGGCTACATTCAGCACCGGGGTGAACCAGGCTTAAATCACGTAATGTGTGGCGGTCGTTAACGCAGTAGCAAATGCAGAAGCCTCCATCAGAGCTGGTCCCTCTGAATCGAATGAAAAAATGTTGAAATAAAAGTGAAGGCTTTAGTTTGTTTGCTTTAATGTCTTCTTTATTGACCAGTTTTATCAGACACTTGCTTGTTGCAGACAAACTACTTTTTCACAATAAAATATTTAGCAAATATATTTTCAAGTCACTGTCAATCTTTCTTTCACTTCTTTCAAAATTACAGCCAGCAAATTAAGAACACTATTAATAATTCAGGCATTGCCATGCTGTAACTGCAGAAAAGATGCAACCAAATTATCGGCTGGTGCGACCAACTTTTTCCGTTGGTTGCACCAGTGCCCTGATGCAGAAATGTCCTCTTTCATGACATCCGTTTTGAGTGGCTTTCAGATCAACCATCTGGAGGAATATCGTTTTGATCATTTTCAGCATTTTAAAAGTTCTCTTCAATTCTTTTGAGTTGCCAAGATTAAGTGCGTATATTAGCCCCATAAGCAAAGCACAGGCTCTATGTATTTTGCTCTGAATTCTGTTGCCTGCAGTATGATCCTTGCATTGTCTTTATCAGACAGTGCAGCATTTATGCTTTTGGCAATTTTCATCCGAAACATCCCGACCACCGTCCTGGATGGTCTGAATCAAATTGTTTGGGTAACATACAGTAAGTGTCGTGCAAAGCAACGACTCGTTAATTTTACAGTGTCCTGCTCTTTGGAGCAATTATACTTCTCGCTGATATACACCACTACAAGTTATGATTGATTCGTTTTAATGATTTGAATATAAATAGTGGCCCATCTAGCATATTATTATGTGGAAGAAACTTGATTGAGGATGAATTTATACTCTCACATCAAATTAATATGCATCAATCTAGACTTGAAATGTACAATTCAAACAGTATTTACCATAATGCATTCCACAAATGGATAGTGCTGTAATATTGTAGGGTAAGTATATTAAGGCAAAAACATTTTTTTGTAACTGAGATAAACATTGGAGCCTACAGCACTAATTATATGAACTTGAATGAATTTATTACTCAATTTTCAACATGTCCATGATAATGTAATAATCTGGAATGGATTAATGGCATTTCAATTCATTAGACTTGGTTTCATATAGGCTACTGAGTTATGATCTTTGGGTCATGGAATGGATTCAACTCATACAGGGTTTTTCCTGGCTCAAAACGAGGCAGAGGTGGTATCATCCTGGCTATGATGGGTAACTACCAATACCAAGTATCGGTATCGGTGCCGAACCAGTCTTATTCTAAAGTAACGGTACTCACGGCGGTGACCGATACCATTATCGGCTACCCTCCTGCGGCGGTTTTACAATCAGGGACAAGAAATTCGAAATTATATGAATCCAAAGTTGCCATTAATTTCATGCAATTTGAAGGAAAATAATATATTGGGATATATAGGTCTTTCTTTAAAATCATCTGTCATTTATGGGTGGAGAATTTTATTTACTAGTGGTATCGGTATTTGTTATCAGTAGCGATGACTAGTTAAGAGTTGTGTATCAGTCGGGAAAAAAGTGGTATCGAACATCCCTGATCCTGACCATGCGCCATGACGTCCATGTATTCTGTAAATTCACCTGACTCTCTTTTTTAATTTACAGGCAACATATGATAATTCCATGTTTAAATAATAAGAATAATAGTTCCAATATCATGTTAAAGCATTCATTCATTATCAAGGTCAGTTAGACTGGGAGTGGTGAGCAAATAAGGTGGAGGTGGCCGCCTCTGAATTTTGTACACCTGAAAAACCCTGTCATAAATCAAGGTGCCACTGTACTGTGATTCTCTAGTAGCCTACCGTGCTGGCTGTAGTAAAAAGCGTACAGTAAGAGATCATCATTGGGAAATTATCCAATTGTGCCGAAAATCATTATTTATTCATTACAAATATATTGTTGTTCAGCTACTGTATGGAAGTATGACAGCTATAGAACAATGAAATACTCTTCCATTAGAAGGCAGAAACAATCAACTTGTGTACTCACCTGCTGCCATTCATATATTTTGGATCATTATTATTTTCAGTGCTTTTTTTATGGTGGTGTTCCGTTTTTGTAAGTAAAATTGGTGCCTTTGTCAATAATTTTGTTGGGAAACAAAACACATTCTAATTGCATAGCAACTCCTATTCAAAAGGTGGCGCTGTTTTTTTAACGTTAGTACTCATTTCATATAATCGCTACTTCCGCTTCCTTTTTCTTTGAGCGCACGGATTTTATGTGCTGATTCAACTCTGTAGCCTGCTGTAGGTACAAAAATTACGACACAAGCCATGCGCGCGTTTCTACTATTAGCTATGACGGCGTTGTCGCTCAGCCCGATGCTGGTCTGCGGGTCTGAGAAGAAGAAGCTGCAGATCGGTATCAAGAAGCGAGTGGACAACTGCCCCATGAAGTCCCGCAATGGAGACGTGCTGAACATGCACTACACCGGCAAACTGGAGGACGGCACCGAGTTTGACAGCAGCATCCCCCGCGACCGACCCTTCACCTTCACGCTGGGAAGTGGACAAGTGATTAAAGGTTGGGACCAGGGCCTGCTCGGCATGTGCGAGGGTGAAAAGAGGAAGTTGGTCATCCCCTCCGAACTGGGCTACGGAGACCGGGGAGCGCCGCCCAAGATCCCCGGGGGAGCCACTTTGATATTTGAGGTGGAGCTGCTCAGCATCGAGAGGAGATCCGACCTTTGATGACAGAGGGATGCTTAAAGAGCCTGGTAAATTCCGCAACACCTGCATTTCTTAGGTAGTGTATGTAGGGGTTAAATAAATGACTACAATTCGGAACATCCGGGGATTTCTGCTATTTCCACAATGCAACGCTTCATTGTTGAGTAACCCAATGTTTGTTCTTTCGATTTCTAGCAGATACTGTTTGTGATTGGAGAGTACAGACATCTGACATCAGTGAAAGACAACGTGTCAAATTTGGTATAGGACTCTTCCACCAGCAGAGCCACTACACAGGTCTTCAGTGTTCTGTTTTACTGGACCAAGGTTGCTAAAATAAGAACTGATCCACGATCATTAATAAAAACTGCTGCATTCCAACTACACATTTTTACTTTTCCTTCTTATGTTTCCCCAATTAGCAGTAATATTTATTTATGCCCTTGTTTTAATTACAATAAATTGGGCGGATAGTTCCCCAATGAGATAATGGGCAACAAATCACATCCGCCATTGTTGACTTTATTTGTGAACTAAAAATTAAAAAAATACATTTGGAAAAACAAATGATTTGTTTTGTCTGGTTGTAAAGGTCTAATCTGGCCAAAATGTCTTGGCCGCCGACCCACACTCTGGGTGCAGCTCAGTCTAGCCCAGATATGGGCAAACCCCGGCCCGCGGGCCAAATACGGCCCGTTATGCGTTTCAATCTGGCCCGCCGAACTTATCCAATAAGGCTAGAATATTTATTTATTTTTATTTTTTATTTTATTTATTTTTTGTTCAGCTCAGTGGAAGAGTGGTTAGAGTGTCCCCCCTGAGACTGGGAGGTCGTGGGTTCAATTCCCGGCAGGGTCATACCAAAGACTATAAAAATGGGACCGATTGTCACTCTGCTTGACACTCAGCATTAAGGGTTGGAATTGGGAGGTTAGATCACCACATGATTCCCGAGCGCGGCGCTGTTGCTGCTCACCGCTCCCTCAGGGGATGGGTCAAATGCGGAGAACAAATTTCGCCCCACTTAGATGGGTGTGACAATCAGTGGATCTTATCTTATCTTATTGGATTTGGATTTGGACATTTACAGCAGGAGACGGCACGGTTTTGTGTTGAACACAGCAATAATGTCCTGATAGTCCAGAGAATCGGTCAATTCTTTTTTGAAAGAAAGCAGGGACAAAGAGTTCAGTCTATCAGTCAACATTGAGGCATTGTTGCGTGTTTTGATCCTTTTTACAGCTGAAGATAGTCTTTCTACATGTTGTCATGGGTGAGGTGAGGAGCGCGCATGCAGGAGACTGTTGATATTGGTGAATACATCCCCGGGGCGTGCGTCGAGCACTTCTATGAGCGTTTCCTCGTTGGCTTGTGGCTTATTTTTGAGCTGCTGCACAAACACCGTGTGCTATGCGTCCCCCACGGAGATGGAAAAGTGGTCAGAGACCGATTGGATGTACGCGCTTTGTCCTCAGCGCGTGACAGGCAGCAGCGGCTATCATGCAGCCGCATGTGTCACACGTACTGTGGGCCCGGGTTAAAAATGGGTGGGCCAATGGAAAAAAATTCTTTAACTTTACACCTTGAATTGAAATCTATTAATAATAGATGCAGTCACCAGGTTTGACAGATCACAGTGTATGTGCTATTATAATCTATTTACATTTCTCCTCCCACTTTGCCAAATAGTGTGTAAATGCCGCATCTTGCATATTCATTTAGGCAAACGTACTACCTGGATTAGGGCTATTTTATAATAATCATAATAATAATAATAATACATTTCATTTAAAAACAGCACCTTTCAGAACACCCAAGGTCACTTTACAAAGCATAAAAACACAGCAAAAGTTGAGCTAAAACAATAAAAATGAAGCTATTGGAAAAGCTGTTTTAAATAAGTGGATTTTGCACATTTGAAAAACGCAGTCCTTAGTGCACACTATAAGTAAATTGGGTTGTACATTTATCTGTGTGTTTTTACTGTCCTATGAGGTCCAAATGCTCCTGGTCCGGCCCGTCTGTCAAAATTTCAAACCCATTGTGGCCCGCAAGTCAAAAAGTTTGCCCAACCCTAGTCTAGCCCATGTGAAAATGTGTGACCTGATTATCTTGGTTTCAATTGTACGCCAGAGTGCAGATAAATAGAAAGGCGCCAAGCCGGGACAGGCCACAGTGACACAACGACCTAGCTCAAGTCACCTATCTAATCAGAAACACTTTTAGTAGTTTCTGAGAACTGCTTCACATCTTTTGCATGGAGTCGAGCAACTTCTTCCACCTGTCAATAGGTATTCCATCCCACAGAATTTCTAGCCCAGGATGACTTGACAACAGTCCACAATTCCTAATTTTATTATTTTTTGACTCAGAAAAAGCACTTCTGATGTCACCCCAAAGGTTTAAAATTAACCACCCTTTCCCCCCAAACAAATTTGTGTGTGACATGAATGAGCCATAAACAATTGACCAATGGGAAGGTGTTGAGACAAACGATTAGGGATACATTTACATAATCTTTATTCCCCCCCCCCCCCCAAAAAAAATATCTATATAGTGATAAATTATTAAAGACTGTTTGTGAAAATTAGAGCATTTACGGGGAGTCTTGTTGAGATATTGTAATTACAAAACAAAAGGAAAATGAGGCCTCAATTTCAGAAAAATGCCATTGCGGTTTGTGGGACCAATAGATAAAACGGTTTTATTTTTCTTTGGTTACGTGTGACGTAGTAAATCCATGCGCGCCCATGATGTTACGCGCATACGCAAATAGCAGTAGTGATGGGCATGACAGTTCTTTTAAGTGAACTTAATCTTTAGAATCAGTTCATTAAAAAGAACCGTTTAAAAGATTTGTTCATCAAATCGTTAGTCTAGGAAAACACTTAATTTCATAACATCCAAACTATTGAGTCGATCATATTGCTCTTTTTGATATGGACCTAAGTAGAGATGTTCATGTCAATTTTGGTGGTGATTGATTGATAAAAGTATAAAACATTTTAAAATATCAAATAAAATACACAGATTTCTGATTTGGCCCCGGCCCGCCCCATATTCGATGTAGCGTCATCCCTCAAAAGCAGTAATAAATGTTGATCAGTAGGTGGCGATAACGCAGCATTTACTTCTACATCAATAAAAGAAGGAAGAACCGGAAGTCAACAACAGACTTGTTCGTCTCTTCATGTTGCGTTCTACATTCCGTCACCCACACCTTTTGGAGTGTAGTAAGTCACCTTTATTTTATTCACTGAAACTACCGATTAGAAGAACAGCACAATAGTCGTTCACCACTGGATTTACGCCTCAGACTAACATGGAATATTGTTGTTATTATTTCAGGGCTATGCATTTTTAGGGGATTCTCAAACGTACACTGCCAAGCTAAGTCATCGACCTGTTCGCTAGAACTGCGCGGAGGTGACAGCAAATCATGTTGTCTCGAATGTTGCTGTCGCTGCTCAACAAACTCCATGTCGTCGAGAAACTGGCGGAATCTCGTCCGATTCGCAGGGCAGCACAGATCACGGCCTATGCTATCACCAAGGCTCAGATAGTCGGCCGGGACGCCTCGCAGCGGGTCTTGCGGTCGCAGACGCTGCGGCAGGTCCGAGAGGAGACTGGTCGAGTGCCCGGGGGAGTGGAGGACGTCGGCAGGCGACTCAAGAGAGTCCGAGAGACGTTTGTCAATGAAGTCAAGGATGGATGGAAAGATGGATCTCGACAGATTAAAAAATAATCCCTCAATCTGGATGCTGAACAGTCTGTCTGAATAACATCAATCATTCAGACGTACTGTAAAAGTCCTGTCAAAACTTAGTGACCTCAAACCATGGAACGTTTTGATGTACCTGGGAAATTTATGTCATGTCAATGTCACAGACGCGTTTGGATTAATGTGTGATTTGGATACAGATGGTGGCCGCCAGTTACACAAACTGACTTCCTTTCAGTCAAACCAATGTGGAATTTTAACATTAGGCCATTATTATAAATGAGTATGAATTTAATATACCATATATGAAGTATACTATATAGTTTATGGTGATGATTCACATTTGTGAAGAGATTACATTAACATAATTAAAATTCGTGTGTGGTTCATCCATTTTGAGTATTCACACAGTTTGTAAAAAATGTGATGGGTTCTCTGGCAAAGGAAATGTTAGCATAATGTTTTTACTAAATAGCACATGCTACGTATAACCTTGAGGTTTGCACAGCTGCCTCACAATTTTGAGGTTTTGGTTTAAATCTCTGTTTAGGGAACTACAGTTAGTGTTTGTTCAGCTGAAGACTTAAGTCAGTCTCATTTGCAAGGGCTACATCATAAGTAGCTTTCCTTCAGATGCATATTGTGACTGAAAACCGTCTAGTAGGGCTGAGCAATTTTTCCTAAAAATAAAATCTCAGATTTTATAGCATTTTGTAATTTATTTATTTATTTTACATTTCACATTAAACCAGAAAACTAAGTGCTTGTGCGGCGAGTCCGTCTTGACAAGATAGCGTACAGGTTGCGACCGCGCAGCGTTATAAACGTGCACATTTGTGCTATTTACATAAGCTTGTAAATGTCTATAAGCAATAACGGTAAAATATTTTATTTACAACAGGTTAAAGATTTCCTCGCTCCGGCGATTGACCAATATTAAAATTATCGCTAGCATTTGAGTTACCAGTCATAGCAAAATAACCACTGCCAAAACAAATGGGGTGGGGCAACTTGAGCAATATACCGGTACTTGCGGCTAGGTAGCAGTCGTACATACCGGGGTTCTCCCGTTTTCATAAAGTGGTGAAATCAATTCTTCCTCACTGTATACATGAGTGCCATATTAGCGAGGTGCAACATGTCCGCTTTGGTGGTCGGTCTCATTGTGCCCCTTTCTTGCCATACGTGCTTCCTTGTGTAAATGACTTCCTGGTAACATAGTAAACTTTTTTTAAGCGGGAGTTTGTTTGCTGTTGTTGAGTTCCTGCCGTATAGCGTGTGTGACACGACTGGCAGAGCGAAAGCTACGGAAGCCCATGGGGGCGAAACTAGCCGTGGCGCAACAAAAGGGGGAAAAAAACATCAACGTTATATATTTTTTAATCGTCCACAACAAAACACTTGAATTAATAAAAAATCAATATATCGTCCAGCCCTATCGTCTAGCATTAATCACCTCATATGCCCTCAGTCCACAACCTTGTACCTCAAAATCATCACTTTTCAGGAAACCCCCAAAATTGTATTTTTGCTCAACCATTGACATTGCATTATTAAAGATCATTATAATTTTCAACACTTAAGATTGGTCAATAATTCATAAAAATGACACCCACTGTGGACTGACAAAAAAGTATAGATTTAAGGAAAAAGAAATTAGCCAAATTGTCACTTATGAGGTTTTGGCCCGATGCCGGTGATATACACATTTTGTTTGGTATACTGTAAATTTCAATCAGCAAATTAAATTTAAAATCAAACTAAATGTAAATATAGTGGGAAGCAAATATTTTAGTAAACTGTACATTGTGTGCAACTGTTTAATTCATGTTAAGAATGGATTTGGTGAAAATGTTGTGCGAAACTGGTTAAAATTAAGTAAATTAAAATTCTCTGCCAATATGAATCTATTTCGCAACAAATGCAAAGCAGTCATACTACTCGCATAAGTGGACTGCAAAATTATGTGGTGGTCCTGATCTGGTCCCTAGGCCTCAAATTTGACAACAGTGCTCTGTTCATATGTGAATAATAGGTTATTTCTCAGGGAGAAATTATTCAAAACTGTAATCAGTTTGGCCAGGCAGCTTTAGAAATTCTGCCTATCACAAATTTGTCACGAATACTAACAGCATCAACTCTTTACAGATGCTAAAATGAAACATACAGAAAGACCTATTGCAGGGGGAACACATGACCCCTGATAAACACTTAACTGCATTTTGTTACAGTACATACTGTATCTTTCGGTCCGTGTACCAGTTAACATTTTCTAATCACTCTCTTAAATCGTTATTATGCTTAATCATTACACAGCTCAGGAGGTGAATAAAAAAAAAAGACTGTATGCAGCAGTTACACTTCATGAAAATAAATAAAACTCATGACACAAATGCCTTTTGATGCTTCAGGATTCATTTGGAACAAGATACACAACACAGCTAAATACAGTAGCTTTAATACCCGTGCAGACTCACTGGCCTGGCAACTAAATATTAGTTACGTTTTATCATTTCACACTGAAATAAAATCTCTGTTCAGAGGAATAAATGCACTAATTTCAGACAGTATGAGTCAGTACATATACACTGATATGGTATCTGAACATCATATAAAAATAAATCTCAGGGTATAAGAAAACACACAATACATTTTGAACTGAAATTTTTTTTTAAAAAGACCATTAACAAGAGGAGGTACCGATTGAGAGATTCACAAAAGAACATCTACAAGGAGTCTTTCAATGTGCTAAAACCAATTCGGTTTAGCTGGAATTCTATTTGCATTGCACACCTATTTCCACATCATGAATGACAATGGGGGGGAAACATGTTTTTTTTTTTTTTGGTCAAGACCACTTGACTACCAACCTCTGAGAATGTAACAGGTGGCAGCATATGCTCTGATATGGCAGCTCACCTTCTGTAAACAAATTGGTAGACTAGAGGCAGATTCATTTTCTTTCACAGCTACAAGTGGCAGTTTTTGTCCCATAAAAGCATTTTCAAAGTTGTCATCAGCGGGGATTGGTATCCATATTTAACCAGTGCTCTGTGATGGAAGGATTAGGAAAAGAGAACAAGGTGACGGAAGGGTGCGTGTAAAGAAATTGTGCATGTTGACTTTCAGATGGCCGTCAGCATGGAGCATAGCAGCGCTACAATGACCAACCACAGCGAGGACATTACTGCAAGACACGGAAATGGTGACAAAATACATTCAGCATGTTACAGTTGTAAAAATCCCATTTTAAAACATTCCCACAAAATATTATCAACGTCTGAAGCAAGTACCTGCACATGATGCATTACACTCCATGTTAATCAGTGAGTCCAAGTATTCCTGGCCCAACCACGCCTGGTAGGTCTTTCTGTCACCTACGCCCACAAGGCGCACGGTGGAGTCTTTGAAGATAAGGTCTGTGCCCTCGAATGCCTGTGAGTCGAACATCTTGAACCCTGTACTTGTGTCGCTGCCGAAATACGTCTGTAGACAAAACAAGAAGGACAGTGAAGGTAAAGGAAAATGAAGCAGATGAAGGCAAGACAAGTTATTTGAAAATGCGTCAGAAATGGAACGTTGGAACGTGGCAAGACATCGCTTCATTATCTATCAGGGAAGTTGAGGCCTATCACAGCTGAGCTGACTCAGCGTGAAGGGTGGGATACGTGGTGTCGATCATAAGATCTCTATCCCTATTTTACAATGATGGCGGTTGAAAAACATGCCATTCTATTCTCTAGTACCTGAGCACGGTCCATGAGTCCATAGATTGTGTGGATGTTGGTTTCAGGCCGCACCATTACGGCATGGGCGGGGACGCGCGCCAGATGACAATATTTATACTGATTGACTTCGGCTTTGCTGGCATGGGGACACAACAGCTGGAAGTCTTTGGACAGGAGATCTGTGGCCCAACTTTCAGTTGAGTTCCCTGGATAACCACACAAAAGCTCCATGTGGGGATTCCAGTCAAATGTCATATTTGTGTGATAGAAGCTCGGCTTATACCGTCAGTATTTGTAAACACAGTCGAATGCTTGATGAAAGCCACGTCTCCTTCTCCCGTTGCCAGACACCTGAAGGAAAAAATTATTACTAATTCGAGTACCCTGAGAAAACTATCAGGGTGACGGTGGCAGCAAAGGTTGTCAAAAATGTCGATACTTACACGTCATATTCGGATACGATACTAATTTGTCATGGTTTCAATACGATATGTGCGTTCCCGCAAAGTCCGCCACGCTAAGCAGTGCAGCCTATTTGACAGGCAGCCTGCGGCAACACTGTGACTTCGCTTGCTCAGCTACGTTTTACAGCTGTTAAGTAAGTATTTCCATTGCGGTGGCAGTAGGGCCAAACCAGCCAGTCTTGGTGGACAAAAAAAAAGCAAGATGCCTTGTTTTTTTGTTATTAGCCATTAGCCGGCTACAGCGGTTAGCTTTATGCTCAGCCGAATGTTCTTTTGTTATTAGCCATTAGCCGCGGGCTCACAGATAAGCTTTATGCTCAGTGAATGTGTACCTGTTTATTGCTGCTTCAAGTTGTGCGTCAGAGCGTGTATTTAGTATATCAGGGCTCATTTGCAACCTAAGAAGGGCAAGGCTCACAGAGGAGCACATTGGCATGTTGGTCTAATTGTAAAATAATAATAATATTCCAACAGCAAAGAAAATTCAGATCAGTGATACGGCTTAAAAGTCATTCATAGAATAAAGTTCAATTTCTAAACCCTTGTATGCCTTAAGAGACATTTACACTTTTCAATTTAAGCTTCAAAAAAAGTAGCTAACTACAGCATTTGATGTTCATTTTGACTGACTGTTTGTGTAGTTTACTACCTCAAATATTGATTGTTGTTAACTTGTATAGTTAACCACCTAATTTTTTTCTTAATGTTTCCTATGTGTATTTTTACCTCAGACAACCAAAAATGTTGTAATTGTAGCAATTTTTGTATGAGCTATCTTTCATTTGTATTATTTATAATTTATTTGCACTATCTGAAAAAGTGACTCTTGTTTTTAAGTTTTTTCCTTTTTTGTTTATGAATAATTTTATTTGCTTGCGATCATGTTAATACAAATATTTTTCTATGCATTTTTAAAGTATTTTTATTTATTTATTTACTTTTCTCTCTGTGGTATTGAAAATGGTATAGAGTATTGAATATTTTACTGGGTATCGATATTGAGTTTTTAGTATCGTGACAACGCTAGTGCCAGCAACAATATATCACCGGGCAGAACCATCAGTGATAAGAAAAATAAAAAACTGTCCTGATGAAGAAGCGGGTTTGGTATGACTTTTGTACCTGAAGGCACCGTCGTATCCATCGAAGAGGTCCTTTCCTTTCTCACATTTGTTCTGCCCTGAGTCGTCTCCCACACACAAGCTACACAGGTTGATAGGGAAACCGGGCATATTTGCACCTGGTACACAGCTCTGCTTGAAGAACCCACCAACCGCTACAGACCACGGTAGAAAAAAGAATAAGAACATTTTTCACTTGATTTGTGATCAGTGGGTCACTGACCTTGTGCTATCTGACAATGTTGAAGGTCGATCAGGCCTTTCTCAAACAGGGTTGATACAGGAACGTTCCAACCAGCCGTGCGACCAAATCCCGTGTGACAAGATTGACGGCCTTTCAGATCATCAAGACTCCTTATGTCATAGCTGCTCTTTTTCACCACTGCAACGGCATAATAATTGGAGCCATCCCGATCCGCTGGAGAAACACGTCAAACACTGTCAATCTGTGATGAACTTTGGCTAAATCGTTTTGCTTCAATGAGTGTCTTCTTTGTACCTGTATAGCTCTCTCCAGTAGCGGGGACCAAGCCATAGTCCTTGCCAGCTGTATAGATGTAACCTCCATCCAGAGTGATAGCATCCGCCTGGTTGTTCTGAGAAGGAAGTGGTACTTGTTTTTAAAACACACACACAAAAAAACGACTGTTGCTAATCTGAACACCTTACCTTTATTTTCTCCATGCAGTCCGTCACAGAGTCACCATAGATACAGTTGACAATCGGAGTAAGCCCTTTCCCTTGAAAGGCACTGCCCATCGCAGCACATTTCTGCTGCTCGCCCGGTGACAGCACACACCACCGCAAAGTGCTTTCTAGTGGTAGATTGACAGGTGAACAGCTAGGTAAATACTTTGGAAGATTATTTAGCATGGATAATGTAGTTAGGTCACTACTGTAGATGGGTTGGTACTCTTTGTTGATTGGTAGCTATAACTAATACCTAATACAGTATATAGGTATTCTAAGTGCTGTAGTTTTCTAGATGAACACAAAAATATAAGCACCTAAGCTTAAAGGTCTTTTCTTTCTGAAAGGATCCTGCAGTCATGGCAATATGTACGGTATGTGAATAGATGCAAACAAGAGGAACAGGCACCTGGAAATTTACAGTCCATGGCACTCATGGCATTATAATAGAGCTGACCCATCCATTTCTTTGGGTCATCATACTCGGCACTCTGAAACATGACGGCGGACTCAGAGAAAAGCACCGTTCCTGCTCCATAAGGCTTGGAGGAAAACACGTTGAATCCAGACTTCTCCTACACATGGCAACAAATGATTTAATTATGATACTTCATAAAATGTCACTCAGCAAAACACAGTCAAACTATAATTCTCAACTGGTGGGTCATGGACCCACTGCGGCTGGGTCATGGACAGCTTGTAAAAAAATAAATATTAATAGCATTAATTTGCATTCTGAATTTTTTCCCTGGTAGCCTACAATGCAGATACAAAGTTCCCACATGGATTTTAGGTATTCAAAAGATAATGTTACTTGTGCGCTGGTCATTAGTTTACTTTGTAAACAAATATAGTGCAGCTCAACTCTTGGCTAGTGGGTGCCATAGCTAGCCATATGCTTTCGGTGCTATAGTCAGTATAACATGCAGTAAAGATATTTTCAAAGCTATTTAATCTTCAGCTAATGTGGGTTGCAACTTTATATCACCAGGATTGGGTTACTTTTACCCAAGGGTGGGTTAATCAGGAAAGGCATCCATTGTAAAAACAAACAAAAACAGCAATATGCAAACTGCCCCTTTTGGTAAAGTTGCTGCTTTTTTATTGTTAGATTAGGGCTCTTCATGATTAGATAGGTGACTTGAGCTAGACCGGTGTGTCGCTGTGATCTGTCCTGGCTTGGCGCCTTTATCTACCTGCACTCTGGCACACTTATCCAGTTAAGACCATCAGGTCACATATTTTCACATGGGCTAGGCTAAGCCGCCGTCCGTGTAGGTGGGCGGCCAAGACAGTATAGGAGTAGAGACTATTTTAAATAGATTAGATCTTCTTCCGCATTCAGCAGATAAGGTTTCGCAGTTGTGTACTTGATCTTTCCGGCATCCAGTAAATAGTTCAACTGAGTTCAACTGGTTGTTATTAAAATTAGTATAGCGAGCATTAAAGATAAAATAACCAATGAAAGTGAACTTTAGAACTGCTCAGAAAATGTTGGCACCAAAATGTCCATTATTTTAATCATAGCTATACTGATAAACTGGCTGGTAACCAATTTTCTTTAGTAGTTCAGTTTTAGTAGGTAAAAATCTGGACCCAACATCCTCAATTAAATGTGCTAGTTATAAATAACCCAGTATCGGCTCAGTCCCTTTTGGGCCCAGTGCTGTGTCAACCATTTCAACCAATTTGGGTTACTTTTAACCCATTAGTTTTAAGATTGTACTTTAAGAGTGTTAGTGACTACAATAACAACACAATAAAGTATATTTGAAATATTCATCTATAACCCAAATTGTGACAACCAGACAATATTAAACACAAGCCAACTTGTGTGCAATACATTAACAAAAGAAATGCCAAACCCACGATTCTAGTGAATGTTCTCTTGTTTAAGGCTGTTGTTCCTGCAACTGGTTAAGATGTTTGGACCTACCAGACCCTCAGCAAGCATGTTAAACACCACAAACGGAGTGACGTGATTGCCAACCACGACACCTCGAAACGGGACGCGGACCAGATTGCAAGTCTTCCACTGACTGACAGGAAGTCTTCTGCCATCACGACACAACAGCTCATAGTCTTTTGAATTGAATTTATGTGCCCACTCAGGGCCGTGACCTGGTGGAGGAAAAAATACATGGTTACGGACCAAATCAACTCATGGTGCCTTTCAATACTTTGTTCATATGATATAATGTAGCTAGTGATTAAATTAAGTAAGTCCTTACCATCTGTATTTTCTTCAACAGTTGTATGTTTGATAAAAGCAACATCTCCTGCACCTTCTGCCAGGCACCTAATGGGACGATTAAAGTTGAGGGGAGCCATCCACTAACATCCATCCATCCATCCATTTTCTTAACCGCTTTGTCCTCACAAGGGTCGCGGGGGGCACTGGAGCCTATCCCAGCTGGCTTCGGGCATTAGGCGGGGTACACCCAGAACTGGTTGCCAGCCAATCACAGGGCATCCACGAACCAGCCACTAACAATAATTTACATTTACAATGGAAAATTTTGCATTTTCGCTTAACCTAAAAACTTATGGGCTGGGCAAGGAACCTGGAATACCCAGAGTAAAAAAAGAGTGAAGTAACCCTTGAGGGGCGTTCCAATTGAGGGTTTCAACCGTGTTTCTATAGTTTGACTACGTCAATATTTTGCAATTTATCAAACTATTCCTAATCCCCCTTATAAAGCCATTTCACAGGTGCAGTATGTTACCTGAAAGCTCCTTCATAGCTGTAATATCGCTCCTTGTTGCTCGCCTCACATTTGTGTTGTCCACTTCCATCTCCATAACACAGCTGGCACAGCGACGGAGGATCACCAGCCTCATTTGCTCCCGGAACACAGCTGCTATTAAAAAACTGTGCCACACCTGATCATGTGCACGCAAAGAAAATATGAGTGCATGTTTCTAAGGGCAGTTAAAGAATGAAAGCTTCCTACCCTGTGAGAATTTACAGCCCATGACAGACATGTGGCCCTGGTCTATGAAATGTCCGATGGGCATATTCCATCCGGCCGTTCGGCCTTTCCCAGTGTGGCAGCTCTTTTTCCCTGCCAAGTTATTGATGTTGATGCTAGAATCGGCCCTTTTTACAACGGCGACTGCAAAGTAGGAGGCCCCGGTACCTGAGGGAACAAAAAGAGAGTAAACAATGGGATCTGGGAAAGCTTATCAAAGCAAGACTAGATGACTAAACAAAAACTTGACTGGCAAATAAATGTACAACCATAAATGGAAAAAACAATCCGGTAACTCGGACGGAGGTTCTTCATCTCCTGTTGTTATAAAACCTTACTCACATATTAAATGGAACCTTGGATCAAATCCAGTCTGTGTTTTTTTTAATTTAATTTAATTTATTTATTTTTTTTACCTTATCTGGGTAGTCATGTGCTTCTTTTGAACACAGTTATTAGACAGCACTCATTGAAGTGTGTCATGTTCATAGTACCCTTTGAGCTTGTGAAAATGATATGAGCTTGTTGAATTGCATGGTGAGGAGACAAATCATCTTACGATCAGCCTTTGTTTCACTGGCAGCCATCTTGAATGAGGCACTCTTCCCCAGTTTGTAGATATCAGTGGCAAACATGGACAAAGCATCAACTTCGTTTCCCTACACAGACGTAACCAGGAAATAAAATCAACAACAGGCAACACCACCTAGCCCGATTTGGATCCGGGTCATGGCACCAATTGAAAGGTTTAGTGGGATCACTTCACCTGGTCATGGTAAATGGACTGCTTTTTATATAGTGCTTTACACTATATGGTGCCCAAAGTGCTTTACAATTTAAGCCTCACACTCACCCATTCACACACGAGTGGTAAGCTGCTTGCTGCCACTGGGAGCAAATCGGGGTTCATTGTCTTGCTCAAGGACACTTCAACATGGTCACGGATGAGGATCGAACCCACAACCTGACGGGATGGGAGACGACCACTCTACCACTGAGCCATACCACCTTATAATGCTCACATTCTAATACTAACTGAACTAACATTCACACAAAATCACAGAGGAAGTCAAACATGTTGAAAAGTAAGGAATTAAAGCCTCGAGTATGACGAGAAGTCAGGATCCAACCTGGAGCTTCTGCACACAGTTCTCCACTGTGGTTCCACGGACGCAGCTGAGCGACGGCCGGATGGAGACTTGAGCGAAAGCTAGCGACATGTCCTCACATTTTTTCTGCTCAGCTTCCGAGATGGTGCACCACCTGATGATGCTCTGACCACACACTGAGAAGACAGACACCAGTGTGACTCACAGATTCCACTCATATTTTCCTTTGCCAATTTGCATAGAATGTCAAGGGGCTAAAATCATATTTTGTTTATGTTTTCTCATCCAAGTCAAGGTACAGAAGCAATATTTTGAGGTGAAGGGGAAACACATTGAATTACTCAATAACACTGATAGCTGAATGGTAATTATGCTCCAGTTCTATTACACAATTATCTTCAATAAGATAGAGACACCTACTTTTACAAACCATTTACTGAAAATTATTTAATTTACTGATTTTTATTATTATTTTTGAATCGCAAATTTGTCTTTTAGATTTTTGGCTGTGAGAATTAATAAACAATCACTTTTTTTTCATATGCCAGTCCGAGTTACTACTCCTGTACTTTGAATAAGAAATTTCGGTCAACTCAAATTGCCGAACCCACATCTTAAATAATTGCTAATACATCACTTTTATTTTCCTTGTACAAGAAAAAAAAAGTCACATCCACCAATCAAATTACTGTCCAGTTTTGAAGGTTTTCCTTGGTTTACTTATGAGGCCCAACTACTTGGAACATGAAACTTCATGAAACTAATAACTTGATATTCAATACTAGATGAAAAGTCTTTCCAAATAATATTTCCAAATAATCTATCCAGTAATTACTGAGTTTACATTTTAATATCATCATAAAAGTTTATTTTGCCCCAATATTCATCAAAATGTAGCTTTATTTTTCACTCAAAGATACATGACTGATTTTACTGGATATATCGTTACTACAACTCTGAACAATCTCTTACCAGCATGTAGAATTAACAGGAGGGCTCCTGCCGTGCTCCACATGTTCATGATCACGTACTTCTTTCCTCGTAGTGTGTCAAAATCTCCTCTGCTGACCCTTGAGTCCAAGTGCAAGTTTTATGTCCGTGAACCGGGTCAAAGTTCTTTGACGATGATCAGGAATGAAGTTGCACAACTTGAACCAGCGAGGATAAGTGGGACATAAAATTGATGGATGAAGGGATGTTCAATAACAAGTCCAATGAAATATAGGAAGGTCCCGTAAATAAAATTACCAAAATGATCATGAAATATTAGTTTTCCTGTCTGCTACATGCCTTAACCCGAAATCACAAGAATCAAAACAGTACAAGAAAAGTGCCACCTCACACACTTCACAGTGCCAGTGTTGCCTAGCTGCAGACCTGAGTGGGAACAGAGAAGTCTTTTACCGTTCTCACTGCTTTTTCGCTGTGGCTGTGGGGCTTTTCCACAAGTGGACACTCATGTAAACACACACAGCACATACACATGCAGACTGGGACTGTTGGTGACTCACTCTGTGTGGAAATAGGCAGCACAAGTGGATTGACACCGTTTTCTACATTTTCATGTTATCTTTACTACATAAGAGCAGTTAGCGTGAGGGACATCTTAACTTATAGGTCAATATGAAGTTCCTTCGAGAGAAAGAATTAGCAGAATAATGAATCTCTTGAGTCTTATAAGTGGCCAAATATCTGCACAAACACCAATACAAATGATAACTCAGTCTGCTATGATGATAAGATATGATAATAAGAGATTAAACAATAGCACATCTTTTTTTTTTATTGTCCACAACTTAATTGTAAAAAAACAACAACAACCCCCCCCCCCCCAAAAAAAAAAACAACAACCAGAAAAACAAAAAAAGAAGTCATTTTCAGTATACATTGGACATGTATCTCCGAAATTTCTGTCCACTTATTACGTTTTTAGTGATATTACTACTTATTGTCTTCCTTCACTAGAGGCTGAAACAGTGGCTAGTTGCATGGTAATTATTTACAATACAGTATTATTATGATTGTACTACATTATTACGGGCGGCACGGTGGTTGACTGGTTAGCACGTCCGCCTCCCAGTGCTGAGGACGTGAGATTGAGTCCGGGCTTTGGCCTTCCTGGGTGGAGTTTGCATGTTCTCCCCGTGCTTGCGTGGGTTTTCTCCGGGTACTCCGGTTTCCTCCCACATTCCAAAGAGATGCATGGCAGATTTATTGAACACTCTAAATTGTCCATAGGTGTGATTGTGAGTGTGGATGGTTGTTTGTCTCTGTGTGCCCTGCGATTGGCTGGCAACCATTTCAGGATGTACGCTGCCTACTGCCCGAAGCCAGCTGGGATAGGCTCCAGCGCCCCCCGCAACCCTTGTGAGGACAAGCGGTTAAGAAAATGGATGGATGGATACATTATTACTGTAATATTAGTTACACAGTATACAAACTGAAAAATACATACCTGTAAATTTAATATAGATATAAAGCCTCCAAGGTACTCCATACAGGTCATAATATGCCCTGCCAACCTCGTCCTTGTAAACTTAATTAGGTGCTGGGAACTTTATTGGAGATCTGTACTGAAGATAGTTTGTGTCACATGAAATCACAGGTGTGATGATGTGACCAAAATGACTCATTCACTTTTATCAGGGTGTAAGTACCTACAATGGCGTCAGCTAACTTGAAAACCATCTCATTTTCACTTCAACGGTGAAATTATATGGTGGGATCATATTTGTATTCATGTGGATGAGATTCTACAGCACAGTACCCTGTGTTTTTCCTCTTCTTCTAAAAATAGCTTACCTGTGATGGGACATTGGGATTTCCTAAGAATGTTGTGTAAGTGATTAGTCATTTAAAAATTTAAACATTTGAAGAGATTTGTAGAAATAAAGTTTTGCCTGTTGTCTCATTTTTGTGACAAATCATTAACATCAGTGTCTTCACAAATGAATAACTAAAAATTTAAATATTATTAAAGGTGGTTTAAGCAAATTTGTTATTTCAGACATTTATCAAAGTGGTAGACCTTCACATTAATCAATACCACAGAAGTGACTCTCCGGTTCATATAGGTTGCTGACTCAAATTGAACAATATGAAATAATTACACGTGTGAACAGTACATTGACATAAACACAACAAAATGTAACACAACACACAACCAGCAATATGCCTACAGGCAAAAAATGTTCCATGTTCCTTCCTTGACCGTCACGTCATCTGATATTGAAGTGTAAACGTGTGAGCATTGGGCTTCATACCTTTTGAGGGATCGAGTGAGATAAGATGGAGGAATACTTGTAGGACTTTTTTTTCCTTCTAACTGGACATTGTTCGATTATCAAATCATTGCTAAGTAAGGTACATTCATAAGTGGATGTTGGCAATATCAACCTACAAATGATATGCTCAAAATGAGTACTTGGTAGAGACAGACCTTACCCAGGGTGGGACGATGGAACATGTGGTTAGCATACCTACCTCAGCCAAGAGTTCCATATGGAGGACCAAAACTGCCAAAATAAAAAAAACAACTAAATGACTAAAAGTGAAAATAAAAACAGATATAAAAAATATTATTAAAAAAATAAATCCCGCATTGGCAGATTTTATTAAAAATAACCTTATTAAATGTTAAGTCATACCCAAATCTATAAAGCTGACATTGAAAATAATGGACTTGAACTAAAAGAATGATAATATTGTTATTCATTCTGAAACAAAAGTTGTTGATTTAAGAAAAACTCAGATTTCATGGTTGCAAAAGTATGTGAACCTCTCACTTAATCGAACGTTGCACCTCTTTTTGCAATGAGAACTTCATCCAAACATTTTCTTTAGTGTCTTTCACATCTACTTTGGGGGATTTTTGCCACTCGCCGATTGAGAGAGGTTGGATGGGTGTCTAGCCACAGTAATTTGAAAGAATTTAAGTCAGGATTTTGACTGGGCACATCCAGAACATGAATCTTGTTGTTCTTCAGACATTCCTTGGTTGTATTGCTAGAATGCTTTGGATTATTGTCATGTTGCATGATCCATCTTCTACCAGGCTGTAACTTCACAGAGAACGGCTTCAGGTTATGATCCAGGATTTCACAATATTCCTCTGAATTCATGATTCCGTGGACTATGTGGAGTTGTCCAGGTCCTGAGGATGAAAAGCCAGCCCAGAATTTAACATTCTCACCCCCATACTTCACTGTAGGGTGAAGGTTCTTTTGCTGGTATGCAGTGTTGACTTTTCACCAAACATGACTGTTTTAATTGTGACCAAAGTTCAATTTAGGACTCATCTGTCCACAGAAGGGACTTCCAAAAAGCTTCAGGTTTGTCCAGGTACTCGCTGGCAAAGTTGAGATGGGCAGCTTTGATCTTTTTTGTAAGCAGAGGCTTCTACCTAGCAAGCCTTCCATGACAGCCTTGTCGATTTACTTTTCTTCTGATTGTTGAAGCATGCACAGGTCCCAGATGCAGCAAAAGAGGTCTGCAAATCCCTCAATGTGATGCACAGGTTGGCTTTCACTTGAATTATCATTTGTCTTGTGGGTCTTGCTGATATTTTAGAAAGTCATCCACTTCTAGGCAGGATTGTAGTAATTTTCAATGTTCTCTAGTTGCAGATGATCTACTTCACAGTGGAATGATGAAGCTATTATTTTTTTTTAGATGACTTTATAGCTTTTCCCAGACATATGTGCTGTCACTACCCACTTCTTGAGGTCCCTAGAGATTTCTCTTCCTCTCAGAATGACTGACCTGTATGGGTTCACCTGGGTAAGACTAAAGTGACGTGTTTTTGTCTCTGTTTCAGTCAGTGATGCACAATTTCATCGCTAAACCTCTCTCATTTCATTGGTCCATTTCAGTGGTTAATTTAGCTACCAATTTGTCCTACCTGATCCTAATTGACACAATTGATTAAAAAAAAGAACAATGCATTGAATTGATAAACCTACACCTGTACACATGAAATGTAATGGTTCAGATTGAACAACAAAATCAGGTTGACACAATTGGAAAGTCCAAATTGATCAAGAGGTTCACAAACTTTTGAGCAATTTTGGTCCTCCATAGGTTCGGGCCAGGTTCCAATTTTGAATCAGGCCTTACCTCTATGAGCTTTGCATGTTTCACCCATGCTTGCGTTGGCTACGATAGCTTCCTTCCACGTGGTGTTACTTTTTTACTCCAAATGTCTTGTTGAGAACAAGTTGCACAAGACTTTATTTAAACTTAGTGGCTGCCATTTCTTCATGGCAGTGTTTGACTAATGTGCCAGCCATTATTTTTGGTCCAGTCAAGATGAACTGCAGTATTGTTATTGCCCTGTTGTGTGCACTGAAGCCAAAGCACTAGGGATGGGCAAGTATCGATACCAGGCCTTTTTACAAGGTATGGGTAATCGTGACGGCGGCTGATTTTGTGGCAGCTTAACCAAGTAGAACTAAAAAATAGAAGAATAGAAAATTGCAATTAATTTCATACAATTTTAATAACAATGCTATATTGGGATATATAGGTCTTTCCTTCAAATTACGTCATTTGGGGGGTGGGGGTGGGGGCGTTATGTAGCCTATCAAAAGTACCAGTGGTGTTAGTACTTGGTAACGATGGTGACTTGAGTTGAGTACTTGTACTGGTATCGGTCTTGGAAAAAAAAAGGAACACCCCTACAGAGCACCAATGCATTTCATTGCTTTGTGTATTGCTCATACAGTCACACAATCAATATCAACACGGACAAATCTCAATAAAGACATTTATTTTGTACCAAAATAGGCAGTTAGCGCAGGGATAAATATCATCATCATATGTTATATGTTATATGTTATATATATATATATATATATATAGATCCATCTCCGAATAGATTATTTGCATCAGTGCTTAACTCTAACAGACAGTGGCATAAACCCCTGACTAAAACACAAAGCCAGAATCAAACAAAGAATCCAGTTCTGTTAAAGCAATCAACAATTTTTAATGGACATGAATATAAATTAGCTCAAGATACTGTGAGGAGCGCGAAACATTTTAGCTTTCCAAACTCAGAACCGGTTTCTGTGTAAGTCTCTGGGCAGTCAGCTTTGGGGTGGAAAGGAGTGGGGGCAAACAATTAGGTCCATCTGGGGCTTGCATTTCCAAAAGCATTTCAGTACTTCAAATCACATATAAGACACAAGCGCGTCATTTGAGAGTAGCCTCATTCACGACCGTAGCGCTCAAAGTACAAAACACTTCATCAATCAGACACACAACGCTCCCAACACAAAACTACTCATAAAAAAGATCGTTATGTTCCATGATCTCATACCTCTACTACAAGCAATGCTATCATTCAATATATAAGATCCCCTGAGAATTCCTCTTGTAAACAAATAATATCTTTGAAATCGACAACTTCGAAAGAAGTTCACGAACCCCTGGGTGACATCATGGTGGCTTCTTCCACCATTTTGTGTGGATTGATATGCAACAATTACATGGGAGTACGCTGTCAAGTCAGTATGATGTTTCTTATAGGGAGAGTGCCTTGAGATGAAAATGCTGTAAGTGTAATGTACCAGCGCGACGGTCATTTATGTGGCAAGCCTCAGGCGCTTTTGATGCATTCTGTGGCTTGAAAGGCATAAATCAGTTAATTTGTTTGTTTTCCCCCCAAATCCTGAATAACTGCTTTTTAGCCATAGAATATTACTAATAAGCTATAGAAATGACCCAAGTGACCCTTTAAAACTCACAAGGCAGTCACCAAAAAAAAAGTGAACCACATATTGAAAGATCTCCAATGCTGTTCAAATTTGTTACAAGGAACAAGCCCCATTTAGTGCAACCACAAAAAAAACAATACAACAATGAAATTTCTAACAGTGATGGTGCCGTTTATAGATGTGCACCACGTGGTGAATTGATGGAGAGGAGAGATGGAAAGGCATGAGACACTGGTTATGTTACATGGACAACAATACGATACTCCCGTCGTTGAGCATTCTCCAAATAGGACCATTTGGATGTGATTGGTAGAATTGTCCAATTCTTGTCCACTTTACATCACATAGTCCAAAGAAAGGAATCATATCCATAAGAAGAATACAGATGGTATGTATCATCATCGAATGTTTTTGTCTGTATGCTTTTGTCTGTATGCTTGATTTGTTGACTGGAAGCCAAATTTGGTGTAGGCCATAGTTCAAAAGGTCATCACAGATTGTTCTTTGCAGTGACTTGTAACTGCAGTATTATTTTATTGACTCGGGTTATTATTATTATTATTTTTTAATTTTGCATATTAAGACAAAGAAAAGAAGAAAAGGCAGATACATTTGTGGATTAAGACTCAAGCAAACAAGTACAGTATGTCACTGAACTGAACTCCATTCAAAAGTCAGCCCGGAGGCTTACCTGTCACTAATGAGGACTGAATGAATGAATGAATGAATGAATGAATGAATATAGATACTTGGATGCAGACTAATTTCACGTTTCTTTTTTATTTTTGGAAACGTTCTGCATGTCACGGATGCCAATTAAACCCTATCGAATCATAACATTATTCTTAACTTTTTTTAACAATACTTGCTACATTTCTCAGCAGTAATCATACAGTACTATATGTTTTCTATCTTGGCCCTTCAGTCCAATATGCCAGGGCACCTTTAAACCATCAGCTCATATTTAAGATTGAGGCAGTCTGGCAGGAAAGTGGAGAGCGAAGGTAAGAGCGATAGGTAGAAAAGGTAGAAAAGTCAGAGAAAGAGTGTCAAAGCGGAGTGATGCCATGAAGAAGGACAGTGATAATAGGAAAGAGGAATACGATTTTGTTCCCATAAACATGCTCTTAAAGCTACAGCGTGCAAAAGTCTGCTTCTTGGTGACAATATTATCATTACAAACTCATATGTGGATGCATTACCCTTTGTTAATATGAAAACAACAACAACAACAAGCGTTACAACAATAATGAAATCAATAAATCCGATAATGGTACATGTTTCATTCATTGATTTGAACAAGGTCCTTAAACATTAAGGAACTCAGCTGTAGGAAGATTCACAAGTGGGCTGCTGGAAAGACATAAGCTCCTCCCACAGCAGGAATTCCCGATCACAAGATCAGTCCCAGCCTCGCCCAGCGTTGTGTCCGTGTGTGTGTTTGTGTGTGTGAGAGAACATGGAGATGCAGCATGTGCGGGGAAGAGCGAAAACAAGCCGAATTGTGCTGCCAATGTTGGTAGCGTGAATCGCATTGACTCAGAGTCGCTCCTTAGTGGGCACCCAAATGTAAGGACCCGATTGCTCTTCGATTATCTGCTTCACCTGCGAATACACTTCCTCTAGAGTTGAGCCGTGGACAAAAGCTGCAAAGGAAAACAAAAACAACAATCATTTAGGTACACTTAAGAAAACAAATCCTTATCAATTTAGTTTGTACATTCCTCCAGAGTACACCAAACTTTGTGACTCAAAGTACTTTCCTGGCAAAATCAACATCATGTCTGGTATTAGAAGAAAGCTTGTGGTTATCCGCGGCCGCAGATGTCATTCAAATTTACCTCATGACATGTATGAACCAACAAGAGGCCAGACAATTCCTCGGCGTGTAAACATAACCCTCAAACCCATCCTTGTTGGTCAGATAACACTGATTGGTCAGAATGACTTCATGAATACCAATTTTGAAAATTTCATAGAAAATGTCATAGAAAAGTTCTATTACTGTTTTTGAATAATTACATTCAAAAAGTGGCACTCATACATTGATTAAACCCATAGGAACATTCATTGAAGGAGGCCAATTTCTACGATGGCGTATTAGGGCCACGTATAAATATATTTTTTTAGAGGCAAATTTGCAAGAAAAAAACACGGAAACCTACAAGACATACACGCAGCGTAGCTATAGTCTAATGTGAGGATTCGTTGGTGGTTAATCGGACATTGTTTATAAAATGAAAAGGCAGGATGGAGACGGATTCATTCTTAACTCATTTGCACATGTTTTTGTATGCTAGAGCATACATAAGGCTTTGATGCAGCCTCTCAACTGCAAAGAATGGCTGAAGAAATGGTAGTTATTACACAAACGGCCAGCAGGTGGCAACAGAGCAAAAGAGATCAACCAGGGGCCATGTTGAAAAAAAGCTCATTACTCACATTTCTTAATAGATTTGTGAATAATGATGAAACTTGAATGCTAATTGCTGCAAAACGGAAACAGATAGAAATATACTTTTTTTTGTTAGGTTCCATGTTTTTGTAGCAATAGAACACATATTCTGTGGGCCTTGCCAAATCAGTCAAAATCCAGTAAAACAGCCGGGAGCGAAGGGGGTTGCTTCAGTGAAAATGGCTGGGAGTGAATGAGTTAATTTAAACTTTACTTGTTAGACACGGCAGCTAGAGCGACAAATCTTCCTGATCCCATATCAGCTGACTAACACTAAACAATCAGAAGCTAGCATATTTTAGGCGAAAGCAAGTGAATGACGGAGAGCAGCAGATTAAACACATCCACTTTGCTAATTGTGCAAAAAAAAACGTATGAATGTGTACATAATAATTCTGGAAACATAAATGTACAAGTAAATATACATTTTAACAACTAAACTTAAATGCTTAATCCTCAGGTTGTGGACCTTCACAAAGTGAGGCGTCTTTGTCGCTGGCCGCACCCAACGCTTCAAAAAGCGAATGCTTAACATGATATGGTTAAAGCCATTACTATCTCCTTATTTGAAAACCCGACCGAAAAGTATTGGCACAATTTTCCGAGTAGTACCCTACGTGTATTTCTCATAAGTTTCTGAGTTTTCTACTCGCAAATCTGCCACTTTATATAGTGGCAAATTTACTCCATAGTCGCAAATTTACATGTTTTTTCTGTCGAAAATTTGCTACTTGCCCCCACACTCTAAAAAAATATTTATATGTGGCTCTAATATACTGTTGTAATTACCACAGAATTTTTATTTTTAAAATATATATTTTTTCATGTAAATTCTAACTTCTTGAGAGGGTGAATTTTAGGTTATGTTTTCTATTAGCGATAATCGTCAAAATCCTAAATAAATAAACACATAGTATTTTTCTCTGTGCGCATTCAACTAGTGACATAAATTCGGTTTTCCACAGTATTCAAATTTATTGAGCTGCACCTGAATTTCTGTCTTATAAAAGATCTGTCAGGTTGTAAAAGAGCTCTTGTACATTTTGTTTTTATTGCCTCAGGATTGTACTCATTTTACGAGGTCCAAATGTTGCAGATGTGACTCAGAGGTGGCGTACGTGCTTCTCATGTATCAGGTCCACAGTTCAATCTGCGGCATGTTCTTTTCCCTCACAAAAAAAAAAATGGACAAGATGTGCCAGAGTTCACTTCCTGAGCACTGACAGTTTTGCCCTTGAGTGCCCCATACTCTTCCCTCACGTACTCTTAAAGGCATACTTGACTCATTTAGTCACTTTCAGCAATAAAAAGTTGATATTTTGTCTAGAATTAATTTGACAACTTCATTATTTTTCATGTGCAATTAATACCTTAAAAACACATTTTTCCATTTGCTGTCGACTGAAAGTGACAATAATGCGTGTCACGGGCTGAGGAAATGACTAATTACGGCTCACCTGTTTTTTGGGTTTGGCCTTGTGACTTTTACAAAATGAGTCATTATTGGTCATTAGCTGATCCCTGAGCACGTGATGCCATTCTCAGTTGACGGCAAGTGTCAAAATTTGTTTTTAAACGTATTAATTGTTAATTTTACCCGTGAATGAATTGCATGACGTGAATTTTCCTAATGTTGGTCAATGTGAAATTAAAAAGATAAAATGTTTGCTTCCCAACTTCTGAACATCTGTTTGTATATGTAAACCTTGAAAGGTTTGCATTTCAAATTGAGGTGCAGTATGATACAGTTGAGCTGAGTACATGAGCTGTAATTGCAATATAAGAAGTAACATTAAGTTAGTTCTTGTGAAACACGATATGAAATATTTATTCCAGTGAATGGTGTCTCACCAGTGAAATATTCTGTGAATTCCTGCTCCAGTTTGACAGCTCTGTCATAGGATTTTCTTGCCTGGTCCTCAGTAAAACGCTTATTCATCTCTCTGGAGAAACACACAAGTCCCAGTGTCAATGTAAAGCATGTTCATTTCAATCAGTCTTTTTAAACACAATGAAATGCCTTGATGGTAAGCTCAAAAAGAATTCGTGTCACCAAGATTTTTTCCAAACCGCTAATAAACACTGATAAACATTCACTATGTTTTCCACAATTGGTGAACAAAATAGGGAAAAAAACCTCCCAGAACGCAGTGAAACAAAAAAAAACTTGAAGGCAAAATTGGCCGAATGACGGGTCGTACCTCCCAAAAACTTGAGGCACTCGTAAGTCAACGTACTGTACTAATATTCTTTTTCTTCTTGTTATGGTTTTCTTTTTTGTTAACGTAGTTAGAGCAACCTACTCTGACTCCAAAAACAGTAGACTCAATAAGAACCAGAGGCTTGCGACACTTTTTCACTTACAGGATGTTGTCAACATTGCGTGGCCTGATGAAGATGGCGATGGGATAGAGGCCTGCCAGCTGCAGACGCTTGATTGCGTTTCCTGATACATCCAGTATACAGTGTTTACCCTGAAGGACACAAAGAGTTAGCCGCAATGAGACGTCTGCTCTCACTTTACACTAATCAATCCATTCGATTTGTCGTCTTTTTCCTCTGTGCTATGTCTCAAATCTCGCCATTTTGTCTCCTCCATACTTGCTTCCTACCTTGTCAGCGACTTCTCTAACGGACTGTATACTGGTTCCATACAGGTGGTTGTTATACTGCCCCGCCTCAATGAACTTGTGCTCCTGGATCTCTTGTTCCATCAGCTCTCTAGAAGCCATAAAGTGATAATCTCTGCCATCCACTTCGTAGTCCCGTCGTGGCCGAGTTGTGTCTGAGGAGTAAACAGATAGACTGGAAGTATTAAACTAATTTCTAGGTAAGGGGACTAAAATATTAACCAATGCTAACCATACATGGTCATATTAAATCGATCAATATGAACATATTTAACTCATTCACTGCCATTAACGACTATAGACGTCAAAGATCCATTTTAGCTGTGTTGGCAGTGAATGGGTTAATTATACTCAAGTCAATACTAGGTGCGCATTTCATACAGATTTCTGCTGAAATGTATCTGAAAGTTTTAATACTCACGTGGAACGCAGGAGCCAAATTTGTCAGGGAACTCAGAAATTAGATCATCATTGACTCGATCTTTCATTGGTCCAAGCACAATAACGGGTCTTGTGTAATTCACTGAGGATAAAAATGGTAAAATGATAAAAATTAAGTTAGACAATGGAATTTTAAAACATGATGCTTCAAAAATATATGTTCCTATTGACTATCAAGTATAGTTGAATGATGGCCCAGATACAGAAACTGTAGATGTGTGGGGTTCTCTATAAACTGTGCTTAAAACACAATGCATTGCCACAATTAAAAATTTGGTTTTAGTGTTCAGGACATACAAGAGGCTACAGAATATTTTTTGAGTTGAACAGTCTAACAGCTTCTGGAAAAAATGTTTTTCTTCAGTCAGGTGGTCGTGCTCCGGAGAGTCCGGATGCTCCGTAGCTTTCTGCCTAAGGGGAGAGGACGGAAGAGGATGTGAGCGGGGTGAGTTGGGTCCTTGATGATACAGAGAGCCCCTTTTCTGCATCTGATGGTGAAGATGTCTGTGGTTGGGGGTAGCCTGTTCCCTACAATCTTCTGAGCAGCCTTTACAGTCCTTTGAAGAGCCTTCCTTTCTGCAGCCGAGCATCCTGGGGGAGACAGTGATGAGGAGATGGTGTTATGGAACCGAACAGTCAATTGTCTGTTGGTCAGGGAGTCTAGGACCCAGTTCTCCAGTGATGGAGTCAGTCCAAGAATCTTCAGCTTTTTTCATCAGGTTCTGTGGGATGGTGTTGAAAGCAGAAGAGAAATCCAGGGAGAGCAAGCAGACATAGGAGTCCCTGCTTTTCAGGTAGGTAAGGGCTGTGTAGGCAAGTGATGAGATGGCATCACCATTGGAGTGGTTTGCCCAGTAGCCACACTGGTGAGAGTCCACAGTGACGTCTATGGCGTTACTGATCTGCGCCAAGATCAACTTCTGAAACGGAGATGATGGAGGCAGCCTTTAGGCAGGTTGGGACAGATGCTAGTTGGAGCGAGGTGTTGAAAATGTCTGTTGGCACTTCCGTCAACCGGTGGGCACAGTCCCTCAGTAGGCGCCCAGGGATGTTGTCAGGGCCTGCAGTTTTGCGGTTCAAGAACTAGTTGTATTTTGTCATGCACTTAATTCCTTTCCACATGCTCTGAGAGTCATTGTAGGTGAAGTGGCCTGAATTTTCTGAGCAAAGGAGTATTTCACCCTCCTGATGCCTGCAGCCAGATCTCTTCTTGCTGTTGATGTTTCGTGTGCCCTGGAGACACGAACCCCTGTTCGAGCCTTTAGCACTACTCTCAACTCTGCATTCAGCAAGGGCATCTGGTTCGGTTAGTTACCCTAATCTTATGAAGTAGTACAGTCATTAATTACAATAATATATTTGCATAAAAAAATTCTAAGCAATAAATATAAAATAGTCTCTCCGGCAGCGATTGAGCGTTACGTCATATTCTAGCACTGCTGAGAAAAGCACAGGTTAAAAAAAACTGTCAAATTAAAAAAACAACAACAATTGGGTTGTATCTTCAAATATGTCTATATGTAACTTGAACAAATCACTGACCTTCCTGCTGTATAACTGCTTGGTAGGTTAAGAATGTCTCTTCAGGGCCAGCTAATTGGACACAGAAAGGTGAGGGACACATTTAAATGCAAAGAGAAAAAAAAACTTCAACAATCTTGCCATTTCCATACTTTTGCATTTACTGATTGGCTCTGGAAAAGCAGAGTCTCACAAAGACAAACATCACACATGCACTGGGTGAGGCACCAGGCACGCCTCACCCGATAGGAAATATAGGCGAATGCCAAGGGCTCACATTCATCCAGGCAGCGCCACAACATTGGGAAATACTGTTTGAGAAATACTGACATTGCCGTAATATCAACGTAACAATGCCAATGCCACCTTTTTCGAGGTAATTTACCATCGACTCACGTGTTTGGGGAATAAGTGTTAATAGAAATGATTAATTCATCCATTTACTACTGCTTATCCGGGGTTGAGGTTGTGGGGGCAGCAGCTTTAGTAGGGAGGCCCAGACTTCCCTCTCCCCAGCCACTTCGCCTAGCTCCTCTGTGAGAATCCCAGGGTGTACCATGACAGTCTCTCCAGCGTGTCTTGGATTGTCCCCGGGGCCTGGTGGGACATGCCCTCACCAAGGAAGCGTCTTGAAGGCATCCTAATCAGATGCCCGAGCCACCTTATCTGGCTCCTCTCAATGTGGAGGAGAAGTGGCTTGACTCCTTCCCGGGCGACCGAACTTCACAAACTATCTCTAAGGGAGAGCCCGGACGCAAATCGGCCGCTTATATCTGGGATCTTGTTCTTGCAGTAACGACCCCACAGCTAATGACCATGGGTAAGGGTAGGAACATAGATCGACTGGTAAATCGAGAGCTCCACCTTTCGGCTGAGATCTTTATTTTCCACGACAGTATCGGAGTCCGCATAACAGCAGACTCTGCACAGGTCCACATGTCGATATCCTGCTCCATCCTGCTCTCACTTGTAAACAAGACCCCAAGATACTTGAACTCCTCCACTTGGGGCAGGATTATCAATTTACTATTAAACATACAAAAAATATTTGCTTTATTATTTGACTACATTCAAAAACGTTTTCAGAGAGTGGCCCGTCAGATTTTCAAGTGTGGGGCAACAGCGTCATCGCATGCAAACCTACCTTCTCCTTGACAGTTAAATTAGAGTTACTTTGAAAACTCACAGAGCGGTTTTGCTTTTGTAGTTCACCCAGCTGATGGCTTTTCCAGTGACCTTGCAAGATCACCCCAATTGAGAAAGGAGAAACACCTATATGTATTAATAGTGGGAAATGGTCTTTCTGATTTTGGGAAATACTAATATTTAATATGTCTGTTTATTATTATATCTTTGACATTTATAAATGTACAAATTTAAAGCATTGTGACCGGATGTATCAAATATAACACAAATCAAAAGTCTCATGTGAATGTTGATTTAAATGTTTGTTTGTTTGTTTGTTCAAAAGGACCAATAAATACTCTATTTACAAATAATCGGAATTTTCTCTCATATATTTCACGGTTCAGGCTTTATAGGGCTAATTGAATCACTTGCAGAATCAATTGATTGACTCCAAGAGACAAACTTGCTGCTCATAATAATAATAATAGCAATAAACAACACTTCCTCCATTCTACTTCAAATAAACACAAACCATTGTGAGTAGCATAAATAAAGCATTTCCTTGATTGCAAAACATAGCAGAACCTCGGGAAAGTCCAAGCCCACAATTTCCCCCCACTTTGTCTTCTTTTTCTTTTACTTAAAAATTTTCCTGTTCCTCCCCTGGCAACATGCAAGGACCTTCCAACTGTTTGAACCACGTGAAACCCAGCGGCCAACTGTGAGTGCACCTTTGCAGTTGCTACAACATCCAAAGTTTGGTGCATATCGAGTATATGTGGGTAATAATAATCTCAGTTTTGTGTGTTTCATCAAGTTCGCCAAACCTCAATACATTCCTTTTCCCTGTTATATTCACTAGGGGTGGGAAAAAAATTTGATATTGCAATACATTGTTGTGCTCTCTTTTGCAATAAATATATCGATATACTAAGGGCAGCATTGATATTTTATGAAGGCACACCAGCGCAACGCACTTAATGGATTTACCCCGCCCTTCAGATATGTCAATGACGTTGGAAACATACTCAGCGTAACACGCCGCCCTACACCAAGGCTAATTTAAAAAAAGTAAAGCATTGACAAAGAATACATTGATGCCAATGCAATATAGCCTTGGTGGACTTACTTTGAAGTCGGCCTGCGTGGTGTTGCTGTTGCTGCTTTTTGGCTATAGACAATTTTAGCTCGGTCACACTGTGTACACACGACAAGGAGGAGGAGTTTCAAGTGAATATCCAAATGTGGGTGAAATGATATTCGTGGGAATAGATATGATGTAAAGTAAACTGGCCAACAGGGTTCACTAATAACACATTTACTTACCCCTTTCATCTTGATCCTGCAGAGAAGCAGAGAAATAAAGAGATTTAGTGGATTATCACAACAGATCCCTATACAGCTCATGCTTCCTCTTGCTTGCAAAAACACACATGCACAAGAACATTGAAGAGAAGGTTTTATTAGCAGCCCTTCACAAAGGGGAGTTGTTCACCCCCCCAAAGTGTGAGGAAAACGGCGATGGCGTGAAAGAGAGCTGACGCCTGAGATATCAATAGCGGGTGTTAGACTCAGAAGGGCACGCCCTATCATCACATCATTTCATAAAGTCACTTTAATGAAAGCATTAGGATGCTTCACCCATGAACTTCAAGTATTAGGTATAAGTAGTCTCAACATTTCACAGCTTGTTTGTGTTCTTTTCAGCTATGATTTTACAGGAGGACAACATGTCTATTTGATAAGTTGGTACTCACCGATCTATCCTGAGTCTTCATTACGCAGGTTGTCTTTAACCTTGACCTCTCCTTTTTCTCTGCCCTGTGAAAAAGGATGTGGGACATCAACCTTGACCAGGAACATATACCTCTGATTTAACAACTTTGTAGATCCCCCATGAGAACGCAAACGGAAGTTATATTTTTCATGTTTTGGCCTTTTATACGTTTAAAATTCATGCTAATCATCAGACTGGACATCTCTGCAGCAGTCCGTACTGTTAACCGTCGCCAAACTGGTTAGCTAATGGCTATTAGCAGTTACGAGAGAAAAGAAAGCACACCCATTCGCTACTCTGCTGAGAACTCACTGACCTCTTTATTTTGCGCAAAACATTCCTGTGCACGCAGGCACACTCATTTGCCAATTTACTAAGTTTATTCACGCTACTTAACATGGCTTTGCCAGTAATTTTAACAAATATACTGAACAAAGGGTAATGTAATATGCTTGTGAACTGCGTGTGGAGGAACTCAATGTGTGCGTACATTAGCAAGTAAGTGCCTCAATATTAAGTGTTAATGTTATGTACAAAAGCACAATATTGTGCTATTTTTTTTAGTATGAGCTATTTTTATTATTTTTTTTACAATATCGTATGAGCTATTTATTTTTTTTTTTACAATATCGTGACCTTTTTTTAATATCGCCATCTTCCCCACAATATTGTTATAATTATCGTATCGTGATAGTATTGTATTGCGATGTTTGGATATTGTTACATTCCTAATGACACATATCATACCAATTTTTCTTCAAATTTTTCACATCATCAATTTCAGGTTTTCTAGGTAATGCAGGAACTCTGAATGTTGGATGACTGGTATGGTAGCAAAGAAGACATAATATCCAGGAACTTGCTGTCAATTGACCGACATTCTCCCCTTAGCCACATCTCACACTTTAAACCAACCTTCTACGGCTGGGGATGACTCCAACCTCTGGGCAGTTTGAGGGTGGTGGGCTAAGGTGACGCGCAGGCCACCACTCTTCTTCACCAGCACTGCTCACATGAAGGATGTCGCCAAAACGGAAAGGCAGAGTCTGATTTGGTGAGCTCAAGTCTGATGCACTTCCGTCATAGTCGAACAGCGCTCTGCAAGCAAACATGGAGGTACATAATTAGAGCGATGTATTTAGTTGCAAAAACATTGTGAGTTGTACTCTGTTACTTTTTGCAAGAGAGAACAAAATCAAAAGAATAAAAATCATTAAGTGACGAAAATCATCAGGTGTGCGAGCCCATGTCTCAACAAGATTCTATGACGTGAAAGGTGTAGATTAGCATTAAGCATTCACATGTAAAATATTGTAAGTTTAGCGCACAAATCTGCTATATGATACCAATTATAATAGTTTTAAAATCACTTAAAATCCTTTAAAATAACAATATTTTTTGTCTAAATAAGATTATTTTGGTTGATAACACAAACAAAATGAACTTTTTCGATAAATACAACCGCTGGAGAATGCACTGTACATATCTGTCTCTTTGTGCTGTGTGTGCCGACAGTCTGTGTGTATGTGTGCATGGCTGAATGATGATCTGTATTTGTGAGCCACCACAGAATTCGAAACCTGTCCACAGGGAAACAACCTGGAAAAATAGAGCAGCAATGTGTGTGTGAGTGGGAAGTAGAGCTGAAATAACAGGCATCCCCTAAAGTCCCCACTGTCTTCATCAATAAAACAGAGCAGAGACGGAGAAGGGGAAATCAAGAGAGACAGACAGAGAAGTAGCTATACTCCACAAATATTTAAAAATCTCCATATATTTGAAGGATTTTGAATGAAATATTCATCATAAGCTCATCTGCAAGGACTTGTCATTTGGAGTCAGGGGGCCACCGTTCTAGCCACGCTGCAGAAAAATGTCAAAATGGCAACTACAAGCCGGTTTACGTGACTCCTACTGTCGAGAGTGTCCTTGAGCAAGGCACCCAATCCACCCCCAAATTTGAGAGGTACTGTTTGAGAGCCTCTTTTACTCTGACATCTCTCCTGGCATGCCTGCATATGTGTGATTTGGGTCTATGTGTGCTGTGAAACACAACATACAGTACAATATAAAATAAAATACAGTTAAGTGATAGTGGACTTTCCTTTTGATTGTGCTTTAGTGCCTTTTAAACTGATATTATTAAAGATTTAGTGTACAATACATTTAGTACTGAGTCAGCATGCTGTAAGTGACAGAATTTAATCAAAGCATTCTTGATCAAGTTCCTATTCTATTTGTTAATATTGATGACTTAAATGTTTTTGGTATTATGTTACATTGCTTGAGACTTGTATAATTAACTCTTTGACTGCCATGGACGTTAAAAGACGTCAAGTAAAAACCTACGGAGGGCCGCCAATGACGTTAAAAGACGTCATCCAATTTTTTTTGTTGAAACGGGTGGAGGAAAGCCTTCGCCAGCTGTGGTGGTGAGGCGGAGTTAGAGGGGACAATGGTTGGGGAAGGGAAGAGAACATGGCGACCGGTTGCAAGCAGCTCACGGTCGAGCAGTTTTTTTCAAAGACGAAAAGCATCGACCAACGCTAAAGAGCACATTGATTATGACGATGATCATCATCGATGATGATGATGGTGACTCCGAGGTTGGAAGCATTGACGCGGCAGTAGAAGACGTGAGGCGGAGCTAGATGGCTGAAGAAGCGAACAATGGCGACCGGTTGCAAGCAGCTCACACTTGGGAATTTTTTTCAAAGATGAAAGGCATCGACCAACGCTAAAGAGCACATTGATGACGACGATGATCATCATCGATGATGATGATGGTGACTCCGAGGTTGACGCTGAAGTTGCAAGCGTTGACTACGTCATAAAGGTTCACCGGCTAGCGATGCTAACACCGGAAAACGCGGAGCACAACCGAGCATGCTCAGGCGGACGTTCAATCGGACGACGAAGAGTGCCCCGAGTCCAATGCATATTCATCGGAGGAGTGGGTACAGTCTGCTACTTGCTATTCCCCGGAAAAAAAGGCCGTCAAGAAAGTGTAACGTCTGCACGCGAAAGGAGCCATCGCAAGTGAAACTAATCTGTTGTGCAAATCCTGCTGCGTCTCCTTGCACGCATGGGAGCGTTACAAAAAGAAAAACTGTATTTGAAACATCCACATAATTGTAAATAGTACCACAGTTGCACACATTTGTAAATAGTTTGCGAAATAGTTTTGTCAAATTGTTACACTGTTGAATGGAAATAAACGTATTTTGCAACCAAAAAACACTTTTTCATTGTTGGTGATAGACAGAAGTAAAGCACTATTTAGGTGTTTGTGGCATCATTCATGGACAAAAAGAAGTGTACAATTCACTAGAGTGCATGACATAACATCGTTTCACAAAAAGCTCTTTTTCTCCGCTTTTTGTTTCAAAACAGAGCATTTCGGTGAAACTAACCATTTTCTATTGTTGATTACTGAAGAACGGAATAAGGTAGAAACAAACGTTTTTTTTCTGATGAAAGATGAGATCTTTCATTTGGTAGTATATGTGTTTCCATAGTCCAAACACAAAATTTTCTGTGGACCTTGAAAGATCAGTCAAAATGCTTAAATCGGCTGGCACTGGCGACATCCCATTTCTGAAAACGTCTGGCAGTCAAAGAGTTAAGGGAAAGTTGAAAAGAACTTTGAAGAGAGAGTTCAACAGAGCGTGAAACCGTTGAGAGGTAAATGGGTGGGGACCGCGCAGTCCGCGCGGGGGATTCAACCCGGCGGGATCGGTGGTCGTCCGGCGAAGCTCGTGGAACGGTTCGTTTTTGGCCCCCCCGTTCTTCCCATCCCCATCCGCTTCGGCGGCGCTGGGGGTGGTGGTTCGGACGGGGCGGAGCGGGCCGCCCGCAGCCCGTCCTGGGCGCTCGCCCGCCGGGCGCACTTCCCTCGCCGCGGGCGCCGCGACTGGCTCTGGTTTGGCCTGGAAAAGCTCGGAACGAAGGTGGCGCGGGGGGGGGGCGGCAGAGTAAGAAGCCCGGCTCGCTGACTTGGAGCCGGGCGTGGAATGCGAGCCGCCCAGTGGGACACTTTTGGTAAGCAGAACTGGCGCTGCGGGATGAACCGAACGCCGGGTTAAGGCGCCCGATGCCGACGCTCATCAGACCCCAGAAAAGGTGTTGGTCGATATAGACAGCAGGACGGTGGTCATGGAAGTCGGAACCCGCCAAGGAGTGTGTAACAACTAACCTGCCGAATCAACTAGCCCTGAAAATGGATGGCGCTGGA